>NC_090763.1:62358068-62363068 GCF_036898095.1 Palaemon carinicauda
GGCTGACTACTTAAACGATATTCCAAAGAACCTTTGTTATTATCATATCATCATCATTATCATTATCATTATTATTATTATTATTATTATTATTACTTGCCAAGCTAAAACCCTAGTAGGAAAAGCAGGATGGTATAAGCCTAGGGGCTCCAACAGGGAAAATAGCCCAGTGAGGAAAGGACACGTGTAAAAATAAAATATTTCAAGGACCGTATTGATAAAAAAAATGTTCATATTCATCAAATATATTCTACTTTAACTTTTTCTATCCTTTCCATTTGGCAATACTTTCATCATCATCATCATTATCTCCTCCTACGCCTATTAACGCAAAGGGCCTCGATTAGATTTAGCTAATAGTCTCTATCTTGAACTTTTAGTTCACTACCTCACGCTTCATCGTCCTCAGTCATGTGGGCCTGGGTCTTCCAAATCTTCTCGTACCTGGAGGAGCCCAGTTGAATGTTTGGTGAATTCAGCTCTCTTAAGGAGTGGGCAATCAGAGAGAATGACAAGATGGTGGAAGAAAACCTTCATCAGTGTTTTTTTCACTGATTGTTTTCATTTAAGAGCAATCCTGTTGCTATATTTACATAATCGATTGACATATATTTATACATTTTCTTTTTATTCATGTCTTCAATTTAGTAGTTTCAGGACGATTACAGCTACACTATCTTCCAAGATAAGCTTAATAATGCCCTTTTACCCCCAAAGGACGTAATGGTACGTTTCACAAAAGCCATCCCTTTACCCCCATGGACGTACCGGTACGTCCTTGCAAAAAAAATGCTATAAAAATTAGTTATTCATATTTTTTTGATAATTTTTTGAGAAAATTCAGGCATTTTCCAAGAGAATGAGACAAACCTGACCTTTCTATGACAAAAATTAAGGCTGTTAGAGCAATTTAAAGACAATATACTGCAAAATGTGCTGGGAAAAGAATAACCCCCTGGGGGTTAAGGGTTGGAAATTTCCAAATACCCCGGGGGTAAAAGGGTTAAAGCTTCATTTAGATTTTTTTTTTAAGATTCATTTTAAGCTTTCCTTAGAAATTTATCTTATTTCATCATTAAAATTTACACATGTCACAATCAATTTTTATCATAAAATACAAAAAGGGTTGTTATATTGGTATTGGCAAATAATATTGATCTTGACATTTTCATTAATGAGGTTTATTTTGATTTTGATCCCTGTAACGTAAGGTACATTTCCTTAAGGTTGTAAAGAATGGCGAATAAAGGACCTTTAATACGCTTTTCAATAATTTATGGTCATTTGTCTACCTATGAAGCGAGATACCTTATCTGTTGCTCCCTTAAATCACGTTGCGTGAAACTCCACCTCTCTCACTTATAACAGAGGACGCTCTTTCGCTTAATGTCATATTCTCTCTCTCTCTCTCTCTCTCTCTCTCTCTCTCTCTCTCTCTCTCTCTCTCTCTCTCAACTGCGCAGCTGCAAAGGCAGAGTTTGGTGGGCTGCGACGCACGTCCTTCGTAAGGTGATGTCATTCTCGAGTTTACGTTTCCTAAGATAAAATTCGTTTCATGTTTTATAGGAATCTCTCTCTCTCTCTCTCTCTCTCTCTCTCTCTCTCTCTCTCTCTCTCTCTCTCTCTCTCTCTCTCTCTCTATATATATATATATATATATATATATATATATATATATATATATATATCTTCTCCTACGCCTATTGACGCGAAAGGACTAGGTTAGATTTCGCCAGTCATCTCTATCATGAGCCTTTAATTCAATGTATATATATATATATATATATATATATATATATATATATATATATATATATATATATATATATATATATACACATACATACATGCATAGAGACACGCACACACACACACACACACACACACACACACACACTGGTTTTTTAATGTTAGTAGCCGTGAGAAATGATAATACCTTTTTATCTTATCGAGATATATTTAACTTGAGTTGGGGATCCAGGATCCTTCTTTAGATGCAAAATCAGTTAGGGCAATGATTTAATACGACTCGGTTCATGTAAGGATACATTAATTGTACCCTCCCCCCCCCCACTCTTTTCTGAAGGGAGATTTTTACTGGATGGGAATTTTGGTCGTAATGAGGCAGTTATTATATGGAGGTACTGTAGTTATTTAAAAGAGATATTTATTAACTGGGCGTAGTTCTTAATGGACCTAGATAGTTGTTTAATGGGTGTAGTTATTAGATGGAGGTAGTTATTAAATGGCAGTAGATATCAAATGATGGTTAATATTGAATGGTTAGTATTAAATGGACGTAATTATCAAATGAAGGTAGTTATTAAATTTACGTAGTTAATAAATGGAGGTAGTTATTAAATGGTGGTAGTGATTAAATAGGGGGTTTTATTGGTGGTAGTTATTAAATGGATGTAGTTATTAAGCGGTGGTATTTATTAAATTGGGGTAGTTATTAAAAGGAGGTAGTTATGAAAAAGTTAGTTATTAAGTGGTGGTATATTTTAAATAGACGTAGTTATTAATTGGAGATAGTTATTAAATGAACGTAGTTATTAAATAGAGGTAGTTATTAAATAAAGGTAGTTATTAAATAAAGGTAGTTATTAAATAAAGGTAGTTATTAAAAGGAGACAGTCAGTAAATGCTGGTAGTTATTAAATAGAAGTAGTTATTAAATGAAGCTAGTTAGTAAATGAAGGTAGTTATTGAATGGAGATAGTAATTAAATGAAGGTAGTTATTTAAAGGAGATAGTTATTAATTGGCGGCAGTTACTAAATAGAGACAGTTATTAAATGGAGATAGTTATTAAATGGAGATAGTTATTAAATGGAGGTAGTTATTAAATAGAGTTAGTTATTAAATTGATATAGATATTAAATGGAGGTGGTTATTAAATGGAGATGTTTAATAAATGGCGGTAGTTATTAAATAATCATAGTTATTAAATGGAGGTAGTTATTAAATAGTGATAGTTATTAAATGGCGGTAGTTATTAAATAGTGATAGTTATTAAATGGCGGTAGTTATTAAATAATGATAGTTATTAAATGGAGGTAGTTATTAAATAGTGATAGTTATTAAATGGAGGTAGTTATTAATTGGAGTTAGTTATAAAATGGAGGTATTTATTATTTAGAGGTTATTAAATGGAGATAGTTATTAAATGGAGTTATTAAATAGAGTTCTTGAATAGAGTTACTTATTAAATGACAAATCGTTATGGAAGACATTTAATAAAGATGATTCGTATGAATAGATAATTTAGGTCATTGGAATAATGAAATTTCTTAGTTTGTTGCCTGAAATGGTTTTGATAAAATTATTATTTTCCAAGAGATTAAGATGAAATTACTGTGCTATAGCGATTTTCCGTGAAATCTATTTGGTAAAATGTATATTTTTCATGAAAATTCAATAATGAAACTTATTTTATCAATATACAGGGTGTCTCAAAAAAATGTACTCACTCTTTGAATGACGAGAAAACCTTTATTTATGAACATAGAGCGAAATGAAATAGCATCGAATACATGAGACAAATGTGTTTGAAGAATCATGTTTGCGAATGTTCAAATTGATGACCATTATTGGCGGTTTTGCAAATTGATTTGTGAACCAGCGTTGCACTTCAGTGACGTTTTCGGTCTTCCAATAGCATTTCAGGACGAACTTTCTTTCTTCGAAACTAAGTTGATTTCCTGTCATAGCTTCAGTAATTCAGGATATCTGCAACACAAAAGAAGACTGAGTACATTTATAATAGTCATCAATTTGAACATTTGTCTCATGTATTCGATGCTATTTCATTTCGCTCTATGTTCATAAATAAAGGTTTTCTCGTCATTCAAAGAGTGAGTACATTTTTTTGAGACACCCTGTATTTATATGAAAAAGAGTAAAGTGTATTTTTCAAGAAAATATGCTGATAGGCTTGTTGTAACTTGAGAGTTGAAAGATTGGAATAATTCTTCTAGTTATGAAGATCTTAAGACATGACGCTTTTATTCAAGGAATTAAGACCATAAAAATCGGATTTTAGCTTCTAGAAAATTATGCTGATAAAGCTTGTAACTTTATCTAAGATTTAAAATATGAAAATAGTTTTTCTTCCTGATATCAAGAAGATAAAACTTGACATTTTTTTTTCTAAATTCAAGGAATTAAGACCATAAAAAGCCCAATTTTAGCTTCTAAGAAATGAAGCTGATTATGTCCTTGTTAAGACTTGGGGGGAAACTGTTAATAGTTAATCTAATTTGCACATAAAGAATTTTCATTTGCAAATGAAACTCTTCTTAAGTTTACCTGAGTCCTTGAGACGCCTTTAAAGGTTACAGACGGTTCCTATTGGAAGGGAAGACAAGGTGGGACGTTTCCCCTCTGCCCTCCTCCCCCTCCCCCCTCCCCCCTCTTGGAGGGTGGTCTGGAGTCGGCGGATTTAGAAAAGAGAAAGGAGGGAATGGGGAGGGTCCAGGATTCTGGGGGATTTGGAGGGACGTGGGGGAGTAGCAGTAGCAAATATGGGGTGAGAGAGAACGGATTGTGTAGCCTAGACAGCGACACCAGACGTTTTGTTGGGCTGAGTCAGAGAGAGAGAGAGAGAGAGAGAGAGAGAGAGAGAGAGAGAGAGAGAGAGAGAGAGATATTCCCCTCTTTTACCTTACCCCTCTCCCTTTTTGCCTTCCATCTCCACCCTTCTTCTCTTCGTCTCCCTTCGTTTCATCCCTTCCATCCCCAGTGGACGTCTTTTGCTCCTCACCTCTTCCTACTCCCGTTTGAGGAATCGTTCGTTCTTCCTCCTCCCTTACCCTCCCCCTTCTCCCTTCCTTCCTCAGTCCATCCCCCTCCCCCTCTGGTAACCTACCCCTTTAAGGTCTTTCCCAGACATACCTAGAAGTGCCTCTTTGTCTGGCTTCCAAATGCACGTTAGAAGTGGCTTCCGGCATCCGTGGCAGCAGCCTCGAAAGTAGGTGTATAAGGGGGGAGGGAGGGAGA
>NC_090763.1:62368068-62370568 GCF_036898095.1 Palaemon carinicauda
ATAATAATAATAATAGTAACTAAATCTGTACTTTTGTCATTCCATTAACGATTACTCTTCCCTTTGAATTGGCTGCAAAACAGTCAGTTCTTATATAAAGTAACTGAATAGTTTATGCGAAGTTAAAGAGAAGTTGTCCTCAATAAAGAGTGATTGTACCCTCAAGGATAATGAGGCATGATCATAAATAAGTCACCCCACGTTGAGAGCAGAGAAAGAAACGTCTCGGATAATCATAGAAAACGTTACGTGACGCGATGTCGGGATGTTTCTTCCCGTAGAGTTTTCCGATATATCCGAAGCTTCGATGAATCAATCCCATTGTTTTGTACCTGTGGAATTGTAATTAAAATCGAGCATTGCGTCGCAATGCAGCCGGAAAAGAAAACAGATTCCTGGTATTTTGATCTTCTGGGACATGTACCTTTTCAAACTAGTTGTGTTGTTGTTGTTGTTGTTGTTGTAAAGTACAACGTATATACAGCAGTTTGTTAAGAAAATGTGGATTGTAGTGCCAAACTAACGTCCTTAACTTGTCCTGATATGAAGAAGATAAAAAAGAAGTTCTAATCTGGGATGCTGAATGGGTTACAGGAATGTACTTTTAGAATTTCAATAATTTTTGAAAACGTAAATGGAATGATTTGGTTCAATTTGTTAATGGAAATATATCTGAATTATACTTTGTATATCGATTAACGTTCAAAAAAGGTTGAGAAGCGTAACATAAACCATACAATAATTTAAAGTTATTAAAGGGAATGGTATTTGGTGGATTTCGAAATAATATCCCTACACACACACACATATATATATATATATATATATATATATATATATATATATATATATATATATATGTGTGTGTGTGTGTATATATAATATATATATATATATATATATATATATATATATATATATATATATATATGCATGCATACATACATACATACATACATTCATTGTATATATGTGCACGCGTGTTTGTCTATATCTGTGTAATACATTTATGTAAGTATATACTTATGTAAGTCTGCCTTAGAGAAGAAGTTGTCGGGTGCCAAACATGTCTCTTACAAATATATTATGGTCTGTTTCACTCTTCGTACATGTTCCTTCCTTTGGTTACTCTCCATTGCCTAGCTGCAGTTGATATTACAAAACATATTGACTCTACTGTTTGTGTAATAGCGATTTTTAACGCGAAAGCCAGTCGCAGGACGTGGAAATAATACAACTCAAAAGTCGACTGCGCAGATGATGGTAGAAATCCCGTGATGAAAATACAGAAATGATAATGCTGAGGGGGTTGTTAGGAATATCACTGCTTGAAAGATTGGATATTTATAATATAAGAAGAATGGCAGGCGTAGTAAAGATAATGTTGAGGGGGTTGTTGGGAATATCACTGCTTGAAAGATTGGATATTTATAATATAAGAAGAATGGCAGGCGTACTAAAGATTACAGCGGTGATAAGAGTGTCACGACTGAGATGGTGTGGACACGTATTGAGAATGGATGGTGGGGGAGGGAGTGAGAAGAGCTTGGGAGGAACCTGTTAGGGGGAGAAGATCGAGAGGGAGGCAGAGAATTAGAATGCGAGATAAGGTGAAGGGTGATATGGAGAGAAGAGGTTTGGTGGAAGAGGATGCTTTTGGCAGAAGGCATTGAAGAGGGCGTAGCAGGCAACCGACCCCTTTACGTAGGGAAAACGGTGGGAAGGAAGGTGTTAGAAATATCTTGGAGGTCATTAGTTATATGTGTTTATATAAACTATATATGAACGCCGTACCGTATAATTTCTTATATTGCCTAATTATGTATTGGTGACCTATTTCCTCTGTTTTTAATGTTATGTATTTTAAAGTTTTGTAGTAGACGCAAAGGTCTGGTTAATCTAAAACCTTTAAAATCTTATTTAACCGACTAACTAAAAGTTGAATGCTACTCGCAATCATCATTAGAACGGCACCACTTGTCTTATCTTTGCAGTTCTGTGAGCTGCTGCTCTTCGGAATTCCTTTTCATCTTCCGTGTTCCTGTTCAGTTCGTTCTTAAATGGAGCTGCACTCTTGTTAGATTTTTGGATTGCTCTTTTAGAAGTTGATTTATCCATCGAAACTGTGTTCCTTAACCCATTTTGTTATTATTATTATTATTATTATTATTATTATTATTATTATTATTATTATTATTATTATTATTATTAGCTAAGCTACAACCCTACCACCCTACCTCACACCATCCGTGTGAGGTATATATATATATATATATATATATATATATATATATATATATATACTGTATATAATATATATATATATATAATTATATTTATATATATATATATATATATATATATATATATATATATATATATATATATATATATATATATATTTTCAAGACATTTCCCAGGTTTATGCATATATATATATATATATATATATATATATATATATATTATAGCAGGATGCTATTAAGCCCAAGGGCTCCAA
>NC_090763.1:62373068-62379500 GCF_036898095.1 Palaemon carinicauda
AGTTTCGAGAGGCCAAAGGCGTCTGGCCTTCCTCATTATATAGTTGTTGATGTTCGTTTTATATAACGTTCGTGACCTGAAGGACACTTTTAAGACCCCATCCCCTGTACGAGAACTTTATGTCCTTCCATTCTGCTTTTACGGGTTAGCTTCTTATCAGTCTTTCCTTGATAATAATAATAATAATAATAATAATAATGATAATTATAATAATAATAATAATAACAATAATGATAATTATTATTATTATTATTATTATTATTATTATTATTGTTATTAATCGCCAAGCTGAAACCCTTGTTTGGTAAGCAGGATACTATAAAGCCAAGGGCTCCAACAAGGAAAGCAACCCGGTGAGGAAAGGAAATAAGGAAACATAGGGAATAGATTGCCTGAGTGTACCCTCAAGCAAGAGAACTCTACTCGAAGAGTGTGGATGATCATAGTACAGAGGCTATGGCACTATTATTATTATTATTATTATTATTATTATTATTATTATTATTATTATTATTATTATTATTATTATTCTATTTGAAAAAAAGGATGATATAAGTCGAAGGGTTCTGAAAGATGAAAAATTATTTTAGAAAACTTTTTTTCTTGTCGAGAGATGGCGTGACAATAACTGCTCGTCATCGCAGGAGAAGTGTGGTGTTAAGAATCCCTCAGGTCATTTAATGACTATACTCTAGTCAATTCTTTTTAGTGGGGCAGAATTGCACCGACTCGCAGGGGTGCCATTTTAGCTCGGAAAAGTTTTCTAATAGCTGATTGATCGGAGAAAAATACTTCCGACCAATCAGCTGTTAGGAAACTTTTCCGGGCTAAAAGGGCACCCCTGGAGTCAGTGCAAATATGCCTCACTAAAAAGAATTGACTAAAATTGCAGTGGCCATAGGCTTATTTCTCTTGAAGCTTCTTCCTTACGACCATTAAACCCAGGATGTTTCTAAATCTATGCTCTTTGAACAAAGATAGGCCTATTTGATTGGTATTATTTTGAAACAGAGTAACAATCAAATCTATACTCGTAGACTTGTCGTTGGTTGATTGAGAGATGTTGCCCTTGATTGATACCGTGATGTGGAAAAAGATATTTAATCTATATCAATTTTAATTCAGCTATTTAAGATACGATTCAGCAGTTAAAATAACAAGGAACGGTGAAATGATAATATAATGTTTCTTCAGGTAGTTAAGTCTTCAAACTTTTGATAATCATTCTTAAAATACAATTTTTTCCATATAAATTAAGAAGAGTTATACAAAATATGTGAATATCCAGACAGGAATAACACCTTGAAAGTTGACAGTGAAGATTGAAGTTATAAGTATAAATTGAAATCAGTAAGAAAGTTTAAATGAAGGGATGGTGTGATTAAAAAAATAAATAAAGTAGGGAAGATTAGGAGAAATTTATGGTGTGTATGCAAGGTAATTTTGAGAGACTTTATCATGTCGAATGAAAATAAAATAGTTAAAGCTTTACCAATCAATTGTTTTCGTAATATATGTAGCACAAGAAGTGAAAAGATGGGTGAATGTGTAGATGTTTAGATAAAGTGGTGAAGAGGATAGTTAGTGACAGATTCGTTTAAAAGATTTAAAGCCCGCTCATCAATGGCAGAGGCAAGGGACAGTGACATTGCCCTAGCAAGCTGGACAAAGCACTAGTGAGTGAGCATATTACCTTATGATAGCGCTTAAGGCCCCTCTCCACACAAGCTAGGACCAGGGAGGTTTAAAGGTTTAAAGGCTACTCATGAATAACAGAGGCAAGGGACAGTGACATTGCCCTAGCAAGCTGGACAAAGCACTAGTGAGTGAGCATATTACCTTATGATAGCGCTTAAGGCCCCTCTCCACACAAGCTAGGACCAGGGAGGTTTAAAGGTTTAAAGGCTACTCATGAATAACAGAGGCAAGGGATAGTGATATTGCCCTATCAAGCAGGACAATGCCTTAGACTCCCTAGAGACTGACCATATATACATATGATCAGTGCCCAAGCCTCATTTCCACAAGCTAGGATCAAGGAGGGCCAGGTAATGGCTGCTGATGTCTTAGCAGGTAGACCCATAGACTCTCCCCAAACCCTCAATCTTAAGCTCACAAGGATGGTAAGGTTGCAGCAACCAAAGAAACTTACGAGTCTGAGCGGGACTCGAGCTCCAGTCCGGCGTGCACCAGGAAGGGACGATTCCAATAGGCCACCACAACCCTAGATGCTTTGGTCATATGGGAAGAATGGAGGATAACAGCTTTATAGATTGCCAAGAGATCAGTGGATAGGGAGGACTTCAGCATCCAAGATGCTTCCAACTGCAAGTGAGCGTATTTTATTAGAAGATGAAACGGCTAAAATGGAAGAAACCATCAGAATTCATGATTTGAATGTGGTAGTCATCATTCACTTGTTTGAAAGTCAGACCATGGTACAGGTAACTGTTAAATATGCGTCTGCCCCACTTATATAAGTAGTAGGTTGGTGAGGGCACCAGCCACCCGTTGAGATACTACCGCTAGAGAGTTATGGGGTCCTTTGACTGGCCAGACAGCACTAGGTTGGATCCTTCTCTCTGGTTACGGTTCACTTTCCTTTTGCCTACACATACACGGAATAGCTTGGTATATTATTTATAGATTCTCCTCTGTCCTCATACACTTGACAACACTGTGAATACCAAACAATTCTTCTTCCCCGTGGTCTTAACTAATGCACTGTAATTGTTCAGCGGCTACTTTCCTCATGGTAAGGGTAGAAGAGACTCTTCAGGTATGGTAAGCAGCTCTTCTAGAGAAGGACGTTCCAAAATCAAACCATTGTTCTTTAGTCTTGGGTAGTGTCATAGCGTCTGTACCATGGTCTTCAATTGTCTTGGGTTAGAGTTCTTTTGTTTAAGGTTACACTCGGACACACTATTCTGATTTCTCTTCCTCTTATTTTATTAAAGTTTTTTTTTTTCTTTATATTTTATGTAGGAAGTATTTATTTTGATGTTACTGTTCTTAAAACATTTTATTTTTCCTTAATTCCTTTCCTCCCTGGACTATTTTCCCAGTTGGGGCCCCGGGGTTTATAGCATCCTGCTTTTCTAACTAGGGTTGTAGCTTGGCAAGTAGTAGTAGTCGTAATAATAATAATACTAATAATAATAATAATAATAATAATAATGTTTCAGCGGTAGAGATTACAAGAAAGTGAAATAAAGAACATATTCATTTTTCAATAATTGTCATATGACATATATTCGTGAGCATATTTTAAATTAAGTATAGAGTGGGTCACCCAGGTTCCCATCAGCTGTGAAGATCGTGGGAGTTTATTTAATAAATAAAAATTATATATAATATAATTACAAATTTGTGTATCTGTAGTGTAAGCCTTTGGGGTCAACGGCTGTCTCAATACCCTGCTCCAAGAATCAATAGGTGCTTCATTTCGTATGGTTTTATAAGTAATTTACAAATTAGAAAAAAATTCTAAATGACGAGACGAAACTCTCTCTCTCTCTCTCTCTCTCTCTCTCTCTCTCTCTCTCTCTCTCTCTCATAAGATCATAAGAACTTTCTAAATGCTTAAACTAAATCGCTTTACCAAAGAGGAAATGGAGACTCCGCGGATGGACTAAAATGTCTCGGAGACATCCAAAATCCTTGTAACTCCTTGCAACTCTCTCTCTCTCTCTCTCTCTCTCTCTCTCTCTCTCTCTCTCTCTCTCTCTCTCTCTCCTCTCTCTCTCTCTCTCTCTCTTCCTACTAGTATCATGATGCCTCTGCATTCCTAGCAAATTCTATCCGCAATTATTTTTGTAGAAAGTTTTTATGTTTGTAGAAAAATGTAAAATTTGTAGAAAGTTATCGTTTTTGTATAAAGTTGTCAATTGTGTAGAAAATCGTCTACTCACATTTTCTTAAGGGTAATTATTTCATTAGAAACGCTATCGTTCCAATGGTTTTTTTTTTTTCCATTTTTTTTAAAGCAAAAAACTGACGCCATCTGAAATGTCAGAGTTCAGTGAGTCGTTCCATAATGACACGCTGTTGCTATGTGGCGTTGCCTTGTCCATTTTAATGATATTCAAACATACAATTATTGGGCTAGCAAAAGGGAACTGCAGGTGTCAGGCATGAGTGGAGAGCAGTATTCCCACTAATCCGCTTTCTCTCTCTCTCTCTCTCTCTCTCTCTCTCTCTCTCTCTCTCTCTCTCTCTCTCTCTCTCTCTCTCTCTCTCTCTCTCTCATCACTTTTTTTTATTGTTTTACATACGGAAACCAGTTTAATTGTTTTGATAAAGAATATTTTTTTATGTGCTAATATTAATTAGACGCAAGATCTTATGCACACACACACGCACGCACACACACACACACACACATATATATATATATATATATATATATATATATGTGTGTGTGTGTGTGTGTGTACATAAACGTATAAGTATATGTATATTATATATATATATATATATATACTATGTATATATATATATATATATATACATACATATATATACATGTGTGTGTGTACATAAACGTATAAGTATCTATACAGTATATGTATATATACAGTATATATATATATATATATATATATATATATATATATATATATAATATTGAAATAGGATTTACATAAATCATCTTGAAATAGGATTTATTTCCAACATAAAATGGTGTTGTACTGAAGCGTTGAATCAGTTGCATGATTAAAAGGACGAACGTCACTGTGTTTTGACCTCGGGCAAGTCATGGAACCGTAAAATTGAAATAATGATTAATTCCAGTAACTATGTGTCAGGTGTCGGAAACACATAACTATGTGTCAGGTGTCTGAAACACATAACTATGTGTCAGGTGTCGGAAACACATATCCATGTGTCAGGTGTCGGAAACACATAATCATGTGTCAGGTGTCGGAAACACATAACTATGTGTCAGGTATTGGAAACACATAACTATGTGTTAGGTGTCGGAAACACATAACTACGTGTCAGGTGTTGGAAACACTTAACTATGTGTCAGGTGTTGGAAACACATAACTCTGTGTCAGGTTTTGGAAGCAAATAACTATGTGTCAGGTGTTGGAAACATAACTATGTGTCAGGTATTGGAAACACACAACTATGTGTCAGGTGTTGGAAACACACAACTGTGTGTCGGGTTTTGGAAACACATAACTACGTGTCAGGTGTTGGAAACACATAACTGTGTCAGGTGTTGGAAACACTTAACTATGTGTCAGGTGTTGGAAACACATAACTCTGTGTCAGGTGTTGGAAACACATAACTTTGTGTCAGGTGTTGGAAACACATAACTCTGTGTCAGGTGTTGGGAAACAAATAACTATGTGTCAGGTGTCGGAAACACATAACTATGTGTCAGGTGTTGGAAACACATAACTGTGTGTCGGGTTTTGGAAACACATAACTGTGTGTCAGGTTTTGGAAACACATAACTACGTGTCAGGTGTTGGAAACACATAACTGTGTGTCGGGTGTTGGAAACACATACTATGTGTCAGTTGTTGGAAACACATAACTGTGTGTCGGGTGTTGGAAACATATAACTACGTGTCAGGTGTTGGAAACACATAATTATGTGTCAGGTGTCGGAAACACATAACTATGTGTCAGGTGTGGGAAACACATAACTATGTGTCAGGTGTTGGAAACACATAATTATGTGTCAGGTGTCGGAAACACATAACTATGTGTCAGGTGTGGGAAACACATAACTATGTGTCAGGTGTGGGAAACACAACTGTGTGTCAGGTGTGGGAAACACATAACTATGTGTCAGGTGTGGGAAACACATAAGTATGTGTCAGGTGTCGGAAACACATAACTATGTGTCGGGTGTTGGAAACATATTAAAAAAAATATCTCGATTTCTTGGAAGTTGACCGAAATGTATTAATGACGTAGAAGACAGTCCGAAATTTTAATTAACTGATTTTCGAATATTTTATGACTGCGAAAATGGATTTAATATTCTATTTATTCAAATGTATTTAGTTGTTAAGTTATTCAAAGTTCTGCTGGATGCATCCGCTGTTAGAAGATGTTTTTATTTATATTCTTAGAACATCTTACAATTTTTAAGATAAGTTAAGAAGGTCATATAACACAACACCTTTAATGTGTTACACTGTTACAAATTTGCCGTAAAAAACGGTAAAAATCCCGTAATTAAAGTTGCCAGATATTTATCGTTTTAAAAACCGATATCGTGATGTAAAGGAGGGACATTACGGTGACCATCGCGTAAAAGATAATAACAAAGTAGGGTAAAATGACGGTCGCCTGTATTTTACTGAAACACGGCTGAGAACAGTATATTTTTACGGAGAATTTCCGGTTGAAATTGTTTTTTTTTTTTTTAACAGTGTAACACTGTGATTCTACTTAAATGGTAAAGAATT
>NC_090763.1:62380000-62397500 GCF_036898095.1 Palaemon carinicauda
ATAATGTTTATAGAAAAGTATATTTCTTTTATATATCAACCTTTGGTGTAGTGGAAAAGATGCCTTTGGTCATGGATATAATCTGGTCATTTTATATAATGTTTATAAAAAAAAGTATATTTCCTTTATATATCTACCTTTGGTGTAGTGGAAAAGATGCCTTTGGTCATGGATATAATCTGGTCATTTTATATAATGTTTATAGAAAAGTATATTACTTTTATATATCTACCTTTGGTGTAGTGGAAGAGATGCCTTTGGTCATGGTTATAATCTGGTCATTTTATATAATGTTTATAGAAAAGTATATTTCTTTTATATATCTACCTTTGGTGTAGTGGAAAAGATGCCTTTGGTCATGGATATAATCTGGTCATTTTATATAATGTTTATAGAAAAGTATATTTCTTTTATATATCAACCTTTGGTGTAATGGAAAAGATGCCTTTGGTCATGGTTATAATCTGGTCATTTTAAGTAATGTTTATAGAAAAGTATATTTATTTTATATAACAACCTTTGGTGTAGTGGGAGAGATGCCTTTTTCATGGTTATAATCTGGTCATTTTATATAATGTTTATAGAAAAGTATATTTCTTTTCTATATCTACCTTTGGTTTAGTGGAAAAGATGTCTTTTGTCATGGATATAATCTGGTCATTTTATATAATATTTATAGAAAAGTATATTTCTTTTCTATATCTACCTTTGGTTTAGTGGAAAAGATGTCTTTTGTCATGGATATAATCTGGTCATTTTATATAATATTTATAGAAAAGTATATTTCTTTTATATATCTACCTTTGGTGTAGTGGAAAAGATGCCTTTGGTCTTGGTTATAATCTGGTCATTTTATATAATGTTTATAGAAAAGTATATTTCCTTTATGTATCTACCTTTGGTGTAGTGGAAAAGATGCCTTTGGTCATGGTTATAATCTGGTCATTTTATATAATGTTTATAGAAAAGTATATTTCTTTTATATATCTACCTTTGGTGTAGTGGAAAAGATGCCTTTGGTCATGGTTATAATCTGGTCATTTTAAGTAATGTTTATAGAAAAGTATATTTATTTTATATAACAACCTTTGGTGTAGTGGAAGAGATGCCTTTGTCATGGTTATTATCTGGTCATTTTATATAATGTTTATAAAAAAAGTATATTTCCTTTATATATCTACCTTTGGTGTAGTGGAAAAGATGCCTTTGGTCATGGATATAATCTGGTCATTTTATATAATGTTTATAAAAAAAGTATATTTCCTTTATATATCAACCTTTGCTGTAGTGGAAAAGATGCCTTTGGTCATGGATATAATCTGGTCATTTTATATAAGGTTTATAGAAAAGTATACTTCCTTTATATATCTACCTCTGGTGTAGTGGAAAAGATGCCTTTGGTCATGGTTATAATCTGGTCATTTTATATGTTTATAGAAAAGTATATTTCCTTTATATATCTACCTTGGGTTTAGTGGAAAAGATGCCTTTGGTCATGGTTATAATCTGGTCATTTTATATAATGTTTATAGAAAAGTATATTTCCTTTATATATCTACCTTGGGTTTAGTGGAAAAGATGCCTTTGGTCATGGTTATAATCTGGTCATTTTATATAATGTTTATAGAAAAGTATATTTCCTTTATATATCTACCTTGGGTTTAGTGGAAAAGATGCCTTTGGTCATGGATATAATCTGGTCATTTTATATAATGTTTATAGAAAAGTATATTTCCTTTATATATCTACCTTTGGTGTAGTGGAAAAGATGCCTTTGGTCATAGTTATAATCTGGTCATTTTATATAATGTTTATAGAAAAGTATATTTCCTTTATATATCTACCTTTGGTGTAGTGGAAAAGATGCCTTTGGTCATGGATATAATCTGGTCATTTTATATAATGTTTATAAAAAAAGTATATTTCCTTTATATATCTACCTTTGGTGTAGTGGAAAAGATGCCTTTGGTCATGGTTATAATCTGGTCATTTTATATAATGTTTATAAAAAAAGTATATTTCCTTTATATATCTACCTTTGGTGTAGTGGAAAAGATGCCTTTGGTCATGGATATAATCTGGTCATTTTATATAATGTTTATAAAAAAAAGTATATTTCCTTTATATATCTACCTTTGGTGTAGTGGAAAAGATGCCTTTGGTCATGGATATAATCTGGTCATTTTATATAATGTTTATAAAAAAAGTATATTTCCTTTATATATCTACCTTTGGTGTAGTGGAAAAGATGCCTTTGGTCATGGATATAATCTGGTCATTTTATATAATGTTTATAAAAAAAGAATATTTCCTTTATATATCTACCTTTGGTGTAGTGGAAAAGATGCCTTTGGGCTTGGATATAATCTGGTCATTTTATATAATATTTATAGAAAAGTATATTTCTTTTATATATCAACCTTTCGTGTAGTGGAAAAGATGCCTTTGGTCATGGTTATAATCTGATCATTTTATATAATGTTTATAAAAAAAGTATATTTCCTTTATATATCTACCTTTGGTGTAGTGGAAAAGATGCCTTTGGTCATGGATATAATCTGGTCATTTTATATAATGTTTATAAAAAAAAGTATATTTCCTTTATATATCTACCTTTGGTGTAGTGGAAAAGATGCCTTTGGTCATGGATATAATCTGGTCATTTTATATAATGTTTATAAAAAAAGTATATTTCCTTTATATATCTACCTTTTGTGTAGTGGAAAAGATGCCTTTGGTCATGGATATAATCCGGTCATTTTATATAATGTTTATAGAAAAGTATATTTCTTTTATATATCAACCTTTGGTGTAGTGGAAAAGATGCCTTTGGTCATGGTTATAATCTGGTCATTTTATATAATGTTTATAAAAAAAGTATATTTCCTTTATATATCTACCTTTGGTGTAGTGGAAAAGATGCCTTTGGGCTTGGTTATAATCTGGTCATTTTATATAATGTTTATAGAAAAGTATATTTCCTTTATATATCTACCTTTGGTGCAGTGGAAAAGATGCCTTTGTTCATGGTTATAATCTGGTCATTTTTATATAATGTTTATAAAAAAAGTATATTTTTCTTTATATATCTACCTTTGGTGTAGTGGAAAAGATGCCTTTGGTCATGGATATAATCTGGTCATTTTATATAATGTTTATAGAAAAGTATATTTCTTTTATATATCAACCTTTGGTGTAGTGGAAAAGATGCCTTTGGTCATGGTTATAATCTGGTCATTTTATATAATGTTTATAAAAAAAGTATATTTCCTTTATATATCTACCTTTGGTGTAGTGGAAAAGATGCCTTTGGGCTTGGTTATAATCTGGTCATTTTATATAATGTTTATAGAAAAGTATATTTCTTTTTATATATCAACCTTTGGTGTAGTGGAAAAGATGCCTTTGGTCATGGTTATAATCTGGTCATTTTATATAATGTTTATAAAAAAAGTATATTTCCTTTATATATCTACCTTTGGTGTAGTGGAAAAGATGCCTTTGGTCATGGTTATAATCTGGTCATTTTATATAATGTTTATAAAAAAAAGTATATTTCCTTTATATATCTTCCTTTGGTGCAGTGGAAAAGATGCCTTTGGTCATGGATATAATCTGGTTATTTTATATAATGTTTATAGAAAAGTATATTTCCTTTATATATCTACCTTTGGTGCAGTGGAAAAGATGCCTTTGGTCATGGATATAATCTGGTTATTTTATATAATGTTTATAGAAAAGTATATTTCCTTTATATATCTACCTTTGGTGTAGTGGAAAAGATGCCTTTGGTCATGGTTATAATCTGGTCATTTTATATAATGTTTATAAAAAAAGTATATTTCCTTTATGTATCTACCTTTGTTGTAGTGGAAAAGATGCCTTTGGTCATGGTTATAATCTGGTCATTTTATATAATGTTTATAAAAAAAGTATATTTCCATTATGTATCTACCTTTGGTGTAGTGGAAAAGATGCCTTTGGTCATGGTTATAATCTGGTCATTTTATATAATGTTTATAAAAAAAGTATATTTCCTTTATGTATCTACCTTTGGTGTAGTGGAAAAGATGCCTTTGGTCATGGGTGGGCATCGTGGCAGCAGACGAAGTTGAATCGCTGGAGCGTGGTAAGATAAATAGCCCAAGTACCTATTGGAGCATGTCCAGATAAATGAGTCCAGCAATCATATGTGGCAATTATAGCGTGAGATCCACCCCCTCCCCCCTCATCCTCCTCCTCCTCCTCCTCCCTCGCGTCAATTCCCCTCCCCAGTCTCCCTCAGCTCCCACCCCCTCCCATACATAAAAGTTCTTCTGAATCCCGGGTCAAATACGAAAGTGTATGATAAATTTGGCAGTTGTATTATGGCATATAGAAAATATGAAATATGGGTATAAAAAGATACACTGAAAATATCTCTAGTCAAAAGTAATATATATATATATATATATATATAACGCGAATATCTCTGGTTGAAAATAGTATATATATATATATATATATATTATATATATATATATATATATACATACATACTATTTTCAACCAGAGATATTCGCGTTATATTTTTAATATATATATATATATATAACGCGAATATCTCTGGTTGAAAATAGTATATATATATATATATATATATACTATTTTCAACCAGAGATATTCGCGTTATATTTTTAATATATATATATATATATATATGTTGCTTTTGGTTAGATATATCTCTGGTTGAAAATAGTATATATATATATATATATATATATACTATATATATATATATATATGTATGTATATGTATATATATATATGTGTGTGTGTATGTATATTAAAAATCTGGGAATGTATCCCCTTCTAAAGCAAAATATCATGTAGCTATTTTTTGCTTAAACAAAATCATATTTAAAGAATATGTTGGAAATGAGAAATAAAACATCTATAACATGCGTCAAACGCATAGTCGTATAGATACACACTCATATATTAAATCAGATCAACGACCATTACTAGACAAAACAGCTGCTTATGTATCAATTATTTCAGAATCGGATTCTTCCTTCAATGCAAAAGATATCAGCATTCTTTGATGTCCTTGTTCATACACCTCCAAACCTACATTAGCATGCTCTTTTAGTGAAGTCGTAGCGAGTGCCACTCTTTTTCCAATCTATGTTTACAGACTGAACATCTACGGTAAAGTAGGTGATATTGTTTTAACAGTTCTAAGAAATTTTCTATGTTTGTTATTTCTTATTCGGTAATAAGGCATAAACCAAAGGTATAACATAGCCGTTTTTCATTCCATGAATTGTATAAAGCTGCTCGAAAATAACTGGCAGAGTTTTAAAGGTACCATCCATAAAATAATTCTTGCATGAAGCAAGCACACCGAGATTTTTCTGGGTTGAAAATACCAGCATTCTGTCGAGTTTCCTGAGTGATTATGTTCGCCAGAAGTAGAACTGATCGAGCCATCAATTGCATTTGCATTTTTCAGCAATATGTTGGTATTTCCAATACACCTTTGACCTTGCTTGTTCTTCACATATAAGAATCCGTCCAGTAATAGCATGGCTCTTCCTTTCTCGCTTTGAATAAATTCAGCCATGGCTCTTTGCAAAGGGTGTTTCCTCTGAACTTAAAACATCTTATTGAGTTTTCTCGGAAAACAAACATTGACAAAGAACAAAATATTTTCTATAGGTATCCTTTTCGAACAATTGTTAATTCGAACAACTGTTGTGTCGAACAACTGGTTTTCGAAGAATTAATTTCGAACAACTGTTTCCGAATAATTGTTTTCGAATAATTGTCCGGATACGAATCTATCCAATCAGTAGGCTACTGAGGTAGCGCATTCATCAGCGTCTAGGTAATGGCAGTAACCATGTTTCTTATCTACACTGGAGAGTAATTTAACGGAAGGAAGTCAAGGTACTTCTCGGTGGCCTATTGGAAACGTCTCTGCCTGGCGTTCTACTAGACGGCAGATCGAGTACCGCTCAATCTCCAACGTTTATTGTAGTGTCTGCAGCCTTCCCATCCTTGTGAGCTAGGGATTGTGGGAACCTATAGGTGTACCTGCTGAGCCATCAGCAGCCATTGCTTGTCCCTCCCTGGTCCTAGCTTGGGCACTATCTTATGTATTATTGGTCAGTCTCTAGGCATTGTCACTGTTCCTTGCCTCTGCCATTCATGAGTGACCTTTAAACCTTTAAGAGAAAGTTATGGACGTTGATATGTTTTTCGAGTTGAAGAAATCTAATCATCTTCCAAAAGTAATACTGGAATCTCATTTTGTTTTACAATAGAAAAAATGGCGTCTCTCAGTGCTTTGGAAAGTCTTTGCAATGTCGGTAAACTCCCAGTACGCTGGAATACTTTCACAGTATAGGTAAACATTCAGGGCTCTGGAATTATTTTGCAATATTGGTATCCATTTAGGGATTTGAAATGTTTTCAAATTATTTGTAAATATATATGTGTATATATATATGTGTATATATATATATATATATATATCATCTCCTCTTGTAACTATTGACGCAAAGCGTCTCATAGAAGATTCATTGGCTAGATTCATGAAAGGATAAACAGTTCCTTGTGATACACAGTACATATATATATATATATATATGTGTGTGTGTGTGTGTGTATATATATATTTATATATATATATATATATATATATACATATATATAAATTATGAATTATACGGTCGAACATGCATTTTGTTTCTCATTATGATTTACCATAGTTTCACTTTTGTGATAGTTAGGTAATTGTAATTAACCAGTATTTTCTTTTATTCAACCATTTCTCCCTCTGATTTTTTACACTGTTATAAGAGGATAAGGAGAGGAGAGATAAATTTTTACAAATATTTTACAGGTTACATTGACCTTTACGTCCCGGTGTATCCACCAGGTCAAGGTCGACATTGAAGTTTTAAGGGATATACCAGAAGATAAGAGGTGAAAGAGCCACGAGAGAGAGAGAGAGAGAGAGAGAGAGAGAGAGAGAGAGCTTTGCATAAAGTGGAACGTACTGTAGGCAGTGCATTGTTTTAATCAAAGCAGAGACTCATACGCTTATATCGCAGTTTCCTTACTTGTTTTCAAAATGTTGGTGTGATTATTATTGTGGAGTTATTTGGGTTGAGGTTATTGAGTGCCAGGGGAGTGGGAAGGTTTTTTTATATATCAATAACTGATATTTTTTTTTTTTTTTTTTTTTTTTTTTTTTTTTTTTTTTTTTTTTTTTTAGATTGGAAAGAGGTTGTTTTAGTTTTGATTGCTATAGGGACTGTGAAAGTTTTTGTATATAAGATATTTTTTTATACAATTCTAAAGAGGTAATTTTTTTCTAGGATTGCGAATAATGATATTGTAAAAGACTGCAGTGATGTTAAAAGCTTCTGTAATCAGCAGAATCTAGCTAGGTAAACAGAAGGACTTGTGATTGACTTTACCTACTGTTCCTCCTTCTCAGGACCCACGCAAATAGTGTGTTGGTCCTACTCCTTGTAGACAGGAGATTTTGGCCTTACAACTGAAGCCGGATACCTTCTCTTTTCGAGATTGAAGCCAAAACTCTCCAAGATATTTTTCAAGGACTCAACTTTTAGGCTTTCTGTTGAGAGTCAAAACTAATAACTATTATAACTCTAACTGGTCCATTTCAGATATCTGTTAATGACAATATATTGAACTTTATTTCAGTGTGTGCTCTATACAAATAGAATGGTCATTCAGATTAGATGTATTCCTACAATAAAAACTCCGTAATTAACAAAATACAACTTGTATTTACACTTGATAACATGATAATCGTTGTAGAATATTGCCGTAAAAACGATATATGTGCAAGAATTCAGAAACCAATCTTAACGTAATCGTTATCACAAGTACAGCTAATTATGGAAAACTTGCTTTTAAATTTATACGAAAGACGATATCTTTTTGGTATTGTGAGTCGCGAGATGATAAAGGAAGTCTGTCCGAAATTTGTAGTGCCACTGCGTTTTTTTTTTTTTTTTTTTTTTTTTTTAATACGGAGAGGGAATTACGTTGGCACAAGATAGTCTGGACATACTGTATATGAATATTCTGAACAATTTCAAGGTTTAAAGACCGCTCATGAATGGCAGAGGCACATGGCAGAGGCAAGTGACAGGACAATGTCCTAGAGACTGACCAAATATACATGTGATCAGCGCCCAAGCACCCTCTATATCAAGCTAGGACCAGGGAGGGCCAGGCAATGGTTATTGATGACTCAGCAGGTAGACCTATAGGCTCCCCTAAACCCCCGCTCATTTGCTCACAAGGGTGGCGAGGTTGCAAAAACTGCTAGAATTTATCGAGCTTGAGCGGGTCTCGAACCCACGTCCAAGAAAATGCTAGATACGGACATTTCCACAACCCTATAATGAATTGTCAGTACTTCCTGAATGGGTATACTTTAACGTTGTGAAAGGGTTTGTGTACGGCCATGACCAGCAAAGCTATATTAGTCAGGGCCACCCATACCAAGTTGGTTTGCCGTGAATGATCGGATTAAAGTCTCCTATCATCACCAATCTGCAGTGTCAGCGCGTTGATGCAGTGGCCAAACCCCATATATGAATAATCACATGCCTAAGGCCTTTGTCCTGCAGTGGACTAGAAACGGCTGCATTTGTTGTTGTTGATGATATTATTGTTGTTGTTGGTGTTGTTGTTGTTGTTGTTGTTGTTGTTGTATACTCTTTAAAGGCATCGAATCGACAGTTAAATACTTTCCATCACGCAACTTCTTCAGAAAAAATCCTTATAAATTGCATCCGTCTGTAGGGGGTTGGGGGTTGGGGCGTGGGGGTGGAGGGTTATTGCTTGAGTAGGGGAAAGGGGAGATCAAGTTTATTAAATATTACATACGCTGTTAGGGTGGTATCATAATGAGGCTCGCTAGATTTTGCCTGTCATTATCCCTTGGGCGCAGAGGTGAAGCATATTGCGGGAGTTTTTTTTTTTTTTTTCTTTTAAGATATTAATATGTCTTAGGTGATAGTTAGGATATAACTGCTCGTGTCTCGTTTGCAGTGGTTGTGCTTGTTGACTGTATATCGGGTTCAGGACTTACACCTCTCTCTCTCTCTCTCTCTCTCTCTCTCTCTCTCTCTCTCTCTCTATATATATATATATATATATATATACTTCCAGACCCGTTCCAGCTCGATAGTTTCTATCAGCGTGTGCATCCTCACCATTCTCCAGAGCTAAGGATGGTATGTTTGGGGGAACTTTAGGGCTATTATTTCCTGACCCTCCTTGGTCCAAGCTTGGTGGAGAGGTGGCTTGGGCGCTGATTATATATATATATATATATATATATATGATAAATTTTGCACATTTTTACGTGTTTTTCATATTCAAATAAGCCATATATATTTTTGATATATTAATGTCTGGATTCTCTTAACAACCTCGGGATCACAGACCCAGGCGAAATCTCACAAAGACAAGAGCTTGGCTCCGGCCGGGAATCGAACCCTGGTCGGCAAGCTTATATAGACAGTGACTAACCCACTTGGCCAAGTGGGTTAGTCACTGTCTATATAAGCTTGCCGACCAGGGTTCGATTCCCGGCCGGAGCCAAGCTCTTGTCTTTGTGAGATTTCGCCTGGGTCTGTGATCCCGAGGTTGTTAAGAGAATCCAGACATTAATATATCAAAAATATATATGGCTTATTTGAATATATATATATGTGTGTGTGTGTGTGTGTGTGTGTGTGTGTGGTTAGTCTCTAGGACATAGTCCCGTTCCATTCCTCTGGAATTCATGAGCGATCTTCAATACCTTCAAACAGAATCATAGCCCATCGTAAGAATAAATGCATTAGTACATGTCAACATTACCACGAATTGCTTTCGTTCGTTTACCAATAGGTAGAGAAATGGACACTCGTTAGTGACCAATTCGATATCGTGTCGGTTTCTTTTTCTTTCATTTATAAGGACTCGACAATGCTTCCAAACACAATATTGTCAAAAGAGCTTATGAATTTGAGACGATCACGAGTGCTTCGAAGCCGGTGTCTTTATGTGCTCATAACAAAGGACAGCATTAGCATGATCATAAAGCTTTTTGGCCTTGTTTAAAAAAAAAAAAAAAACATAACACGTTTGATTTGAATAATCTGTAAATGTCCTAAAATGGGTGACACTGCAGGAGGTGACAATGCCCTAGAGACTGACCATGTATACATATGATCAGCACCCAAGCCACATCTCCACCCAAGCTAGGACAAGGCAGAGCCAGGCAATGGCTACTGATGAGTCAGCAGGTAGACCTATATGCTCGTCCAAACACTCCTCCTTATCTCACAAGAATGGTGAGGTCGTAGACGCTACAAGGAACTATTGAATATGACTAGGGTCTTGAACCCCAGTCCAGCAGATCGCCAGGCAAGAACATTTCCCATTGGGTATTATAATTTTAAGAGTATTACGTCTTGGTTTTCCCATTTCAAAATGTTTTTTTAAAGGGTCAAACATTCATAAAGAATTGTATGAAATGTTTTCAAATAACATTGCGGTGCTCCCTATACTTAACAGTTATTAACGGTATTTTTCCTTTGTTTTTTATAAAGACAGCAGATTTCTTAGCTCCAAAATTATCTGTTATTTTGCGCAAGTTAGCAAGAAGAGGAGCTTTTAGCACTAGTTGGAGAATTGGTAATGTTACTCCTCTATGTAAATGTGTCAGTGGTAGCTCAAGTCCCACTGATTACCGCCCTATCAATTTCCATTACTCCCATATTATCTAAAGTTTTTGAACATCATCTGGCAAAAGGTCTTAATAGGGTTGCTGAAAGTAATCATCTATTCCTTAGTTTGCACTTTGGTTTTCGTAAAGGCCTTGGAGCCTATGATGCCCTTTTTACAATCTCCAATGTTGTACAGAAATCCCTTGATTGTGGTCAGGAAGTTCGGATCATTGGCCTTGATTTTAGTGCTCCCTTTGACCGTGTTAATCATGAGGCCCTTGTTTTCAAACTCAAACAGTTGGGAGTGGGTTGGTCGTTTCTTAGCATTATTATTGATTTTTTAAGTAATAGATCTCAAAGAGTTGTTGTTGATGGGCACCATTGTGAGTATAGGAATGTGATATCCGGTGTTCCACAGGGTAGTGTTCTTGGCCCATTACTTTTCATACTACATACACATGACATGTGGTTTGGCCTAGAAAACAAGCTTGTTGCATATGCAGATGATGCTACTCTCTTTGCATCAATTCCATCCCCTGAATGTGGATCTGGGGTTGGTGAATCCCTTAATAGAGATTTAGCTAAAATTAGTGCATGGTGCAAATTATGGGGTATGAAGTTGAATCCTAATAAAACTCAATGTATGATTGTAAGTAGGTCAAGGACGGTGGCTCTTCAACATCCTGATCTCAGTATTGATAATGTTTCTTTAAATTTGTATGAATCTTTTAAAATTTTAGGTGTGATTCTCGACAGCAAATTTACTTTTGAGAAACACTTTAGGTCTGTGTCTTCTTCAATTGCACAAAAGATTGGCTTATTGATAAAGTCTTTTAAGATTTTCGGTGATCAATCTATTCTGAAGAAGTGTTTTAAATCTTCCATTCTACCTTGTTTTCAGTATTGTTCTCCTGTCTGGTCTTCAGCTGCTGAATCTCATCTTAATTTGTTGAACAGAAACTTACGGTCTATTAAATTTCTTATTCCTGATCTAGATATTAATCTTTGACACCTTCGTTCAATTAGTTCATTATGCATGTTGCATAAGATTTTTCATAACTCTGACCATCCTTTACATTCAGATCTCCCTAGACAATTCTATCCTGTTCGAAATACTAGGCAGGCAGTTAATTCTAATAGCCAGGCCTTCTCCATCATGAGGCTCAATACTACACAGTATTCTAGAAGTTTTATTCCAGCTGTTACAAAGTTGTGGAATGATCTTCCTAATCGGGTAGTTAAATCAGTAGAACTTCAAAAGTTCAAAGTTGGAGCAAATGTTTTTATGTTGACCAGGCTGACATGAGTCTTTTTATTGTTTATATATGACATATCTGTTTTTGACGTTATTAATAGTTTATAGAGGACATATGTGGTTCGACGTTGTTACTGTTTTTAGAATGATTTATTGTTAATTTATTCTCATCATTTTTTTATTTCCTTATTTCCCTTCCTCACTGGGCTATTTTTCCCTATTGGAGCCCTTGGGCTTATAGCATCTTTCTTTTCCAACTAGGGTTGTAGCTTGGCTAGTAATAATAATAATAATAATAATAATAATATAAAGAAAGTGAAATATTGTAACAATTGATGTTGCAACATGTTCTGGTTAATAATTGGGTAGATCTCGTGACTGAAACCTTGACATTACGAGCTCAAGGTAAAATAAGAATCTTACCATTCACCGTCGGTATGTTGCTGCTCTCGTTGCATGTTGGTCATTGAATTCTACCACGCTGCATTTGTCTCAATAGGCCACCTCAGATTGCCTGTTCGTTCTTTATCCGGACTGAAATCGTTACTTTACAATACTTTTATTTACGTATATAAATCCTATTTTGGGTTGGGTGGAGTGCTGCTGTGGGAGAGTATACTCTGGCATGCTGTTCTACCTTGTTTCTCATGCCCCCTTTTTTTGAAGTTTTTATAGTTTATATATGAAAGGTCCAATTTAATGCTGTTGCGGTTCTTAAGATATTTTATTTTGATTGTTCATTATTTTTCTTTTAGTTTATTCAATCGCTAGTTTCCTGTCCTCACTGGGCTACTTTTCCCTGTTTGAGCCCTTGGACTTATAGCATCCTGCTTTTCCAACTAGGGTTGTAGCTTAGCTAGTAATAATAATCAAAAGAATTTGGTTAAATTATCTGAACGAACTGCTATGTCGAACTCTTTTTTTATTTATCACTTCACAAACAGTGCTAGAAAAAAAATCCTAAATAAGACTGAAGGTAGTTGTGCATATTTTAAGGTTGATAATTGATGAAGTAGTGAGATGAAGTGAGGACATAAGATTTGATAATTTAAAAGAAGGGATGTAGCTTAGCGAGTGATAATGATAATAATAATGATAATAAAAATAATATGACGATCAGACATTAAGACTTTCTTAAGGATTACCAGAGTTCCAGGTGAACTGGCTGAAGACGACGTAGAAGACGAGTCCAAATTACTTTTTACACCGAACTGGGTGAGAAGTAGCGGGGAGGGGGGCAGTGTTTGGGCGTTAACTGGTTCATTCCGAGAAGCATTTTGCGTTAAATGGCAGCTTTATTTGACGCGTGTATGACGAGTTGGGGCGGGGTGGGGTTGGTGATGCACTACGCTTATCCTTGACGTTTTCTCGGAAAAAGTTTCTCTGCAAAAGATGATTATGTTTAGCTGTTGTGATGGCGTTGGGGGTAGTAGGTGCGATTTACGAAATGCTTTTAAGAAACCTCTCCGGTCCTTGGAATCTAGCTCACTACTCGGAAACTTTAATGTGATGGAAAATGTGTATAATTTTACGCTGCCAAAAACGTAGAGCGAGTTTACGTTTTAACAGTTCAGTCCAGGGTCTTGTGAATTTGCATTAGTATTTTATGTAAATTTTGGGCAATAATCATAGTCATTGATCATATTTAGGTCAATGTGTAGTCCAATAAATGAGAGTAGACTACTATCCTGCGCATTTATACTACGGCATGTCTCTAAACAAGAACCTGATTTTGACACCTTTTTTGTTTTTTAAATGCGGAAAGGAATTTTGGCTATACGCTGCAATCAGGTATCAAACTCGTTTATATTTTTATAATTACATATGAAGATAAAAAGTTAACCATTAGGTGAACCTAATGATTGACTGATTGCATGGTATCTTCATACGGTAAGGAATTTAGAACGTGTTTTTAAGAGAATTTGTGTTGTTTACGCCTTCGATTCTTGAAAATTTGTAAAAAAAAATATAGGTCCTCTGATGATGGCAAAAGATTTATATAAAAGTTATGTTCCTGGTTATACTTAGATTTTTTTATAGTCACTATGCAGATAACCAAAAAATCTTTGTTTAATAGTATACGCACACACACACACAAACACACACACACACACACACACACATATATATATATATATATTATATATATATAATTATATACTGTATATAATATATATATATATATATATTTATATATACTGTATATATATATATATATATATATATATATATATATATATATTATATATATATATATATATATATATATATATATATATATATATATATATATATATGATTTTTCATCTCTCAGTAACATCTCAAATGTTTTTGCTTTTTTGCAGTAAATACTTTTATTGTGAGGATGTTGTTTGATGAACTTCTATCTTATGAATTTACGTTTATATCTTATTTTTGTATTCTTTTAGTTTGTCCTTTTATGTTTTTAGCTCCGGTTAATTCTTACCTTTGATGCAAGTGTAAAAGGTGATATGGTCTTGGTATATTTTCTAGAAATTATTGCAAGGAACTGGTGTAGCTTAGAATAGATATCATTATTCGGGTTTGAATGCTTGCTCGACTGATTGATGTATTTTGTTCCATATATTCGAATGTGTGTGTGTGTGTGTGTGTGTGTGTTTTTTTTTTTTTTTTTTTTTTTTTTTTTTTTTTTTTTTTTTTTTTTTTTTTTTTAAATCGTGATTCTTATCTATTCTAAAATATGGTTTAAAATAAAAACACCCATATACAGCTTATTATTGCCCCTGAGTATAACAAATAGTTTTTTTTTTCCACTAGGAAATATATGCAACTATTGTCTGCATTAAGTTAATTGCAGTTACACAGCTAATACTTCTTTCCCACCGCTATCCCTAAATTAAGGGGTCGGTTGCCTGATGCGAGCTCTCGGCATCTAATTCTCTTCCTCCCTCTTGATCCATTCTCCCTAACAGGTTACTCCTTATAGTCCATTTCTTTTAGCGAGGCAGATTTGCACCGACTCGCAGCGGTGGCATTTTACCTCGGAAAAGTTTCCTGATCGCTGATTGGTTAGAATTATCTTGTCCAACAAATCAGCGATCAGGAAACTTTTCCGAGCTAAAAGGGCACCGCTTCGAGTCGGTGCAAATATGCCTCGCTAAAAAAAATGGACTATAGTTCTCTTCCTCCCCCTTGATCCTTTCTCCCTAACAGGTTGCTCCCTATAGTCCATTTCTTTTAGCAAGGCGGATTTGCACCGACTCGCAGCGGTGCCCTTTTAGCTCGGAAAAGTTTCCTGATCGTTGATTGGTTAGAATTATCTTGTCCAACCAATCAGCGATCAGGAAACTTTTCCGAGCTAAAAGGGCATCGCTTCGAGTCGTTGCAAATATGCCTCGCTAAAAGAAATGGACTATAGTCCTCCTTACTCCCTCTCCACCATCCATCCAACACAGGTAATCCTAAGTCATTTAATATTGCGATTCTTTTTCTGCTGTTCACAATTAAATAGTTACACCTCTATTTTCCTTTATAAATTAACCAAAATATGACTGAATAAATTTAATTTTTATCTTTCTTAGATATTTTCTGATTTCACCACGAAATTGAACGACTCTAGTGCTTGGATTGTTCGAGGTTTAACACGAAATCCTCAGAAATTCTGTCTCTCGCAAATCCAGCAGCAGCCATAAATCGCTAATCACTGCTACGATTGTAATCACCATAACGATTGCAAGTTGCCTTGTTTCGGTCATTATTCCGGTGAGATGAAGGAGAGTCTCTCTCTCTCTCTCTCTCTCTCTCTCTCTCTCTCTCTCTCTCTCTCTCATTATTGTTATTATACTTTATTTGATAGTTATTTCATTCCCCCCATTTTCATTTATTATTTCCATGCCATGAAACAGTATTGTCACTTTATTCAGCATCATATTTTGATCATTGCTTTTATTTTGTATTTTATTTTTGTTTGTTCTTGTTTATTCAAAGATCATCATTGATGATTGCATTAGATAGTTTTAGCCCAAATATTACGACATTGCAATGTCACCTTAACCAAAAAGGCTGGAAGCCAGTTAAATTATCATGTACTAGTGTACGCGACCTGTCAAAATGACGGCCAAATATTTAGACATTCATGCATGCACCTTCCTCTCACCAGAGTATGATTACTCCTCCCTTCCCCCTCACCTGAGGGACGGGGAGAGTTAAGCTCGCCCGAATATATATATATATATATATATATATATATATATATATATATATATATATATATATATATACATACAATATATATATATATATATATATATATATATATATATATATATATATATATATACATATATATACATATACAGACACGTGCTCTTTTATTATATTGGGGAGTTGTCTGTCATCTACTGTACTTGTATATCTGCAGGCGATCTCACTATAGTCAATTCTTCTTAGTGAGGTAGATTTGCACCCACTCGCCGGCGTGCCCTTTTAGCTCGGAAAAATTTCCTGATCGCTGATTGGTTAGAATTATCTTGTCCAACCAATCAGCGATCAGGAAACTTTTCCGAGCTAAAAGGGTACCGCTCCGAGTCTGTGGAAATCTGCCTTCCTAAAAATAATTAACTATAGTTATTGATGGTTTTCTGTTAAAATATTTATTTCTTATGGGTGAGATGTGCTTGGCGGGAATTAATTAGTGTCTGATATTAATTCAAATCAATGAATTACTAGTTTTATTTCAATTTCTCTCAAGTAAATTATAATTTGGAAGAATTTGGTACCCAAAACTAATAATTAATTACCTCCCCTAAAAAAGTGTTACAGAGACTACATGCTATCTCAAACTGCAAATTTTCATGTGGACTTTTAGACTAAACTGCAAATTATTGTGTGAACTTTTAGACTAAACTGCAAATTTTCGTTTGGACTTTAGAACGTAACTGCAAATTTTTGTGTGGACTTTTAGACGGAACTGCAAATTTTCGTGTGGACTTTTAGACAGAACTGCAAATTTTCGTGTGGACTTTTAGACGTAACTGCAAATGTTTGTGTCGACTTTTAGACGGAACTACAAATTTTCGTTTGGACTTTCAGACGAAGCTGCCAATTTTCGTGTCGAGATTTAGACGGCTAAACAGCATTTGGTGAAAGTATGAGCTCTTAGACGGCTTTGTGGTTTCAGATCTGGAGTTTCTGGCGCCTCAGTTAAGTATCAACCGGATCTGGCGAATGAAAATGAGTTCCTTTTTGGGGCCAGCATCTGTTGGATGTATTCGCCATTTGAATTTTCTCTCTGGTTTTGAATTTGCAGATTGTGGTCTTCAATATTTTTCTTTTGTTTTTGGAATTTAATCTCTGTAGTGTGTTTAGAAAAAATCATGCATTGGAATTAACATTTAGAGGGAAATATGCTAAGAAAAGGCTCGAATGGCTTCAAATGTTGAATGTGTTAAAAGAATAATGTATTGAAGTTAATATTAACGGGAAAGATGATAAGAAAATACTTCGAAAGTCGTTT
>NC_090763.1:62407500-62425000 GCF_036898095.1 Palaemon carinicauda
ATGGGATGGCGTTAATAGCTATTATTATTATTATTATTATTATTATTATTATTATTATTATTATTATTATTATTATTATTATTATTATTATTATTATTATTACCTTGCTAAGCTACAACCCTAGTTGGAAATTCAGAATGCGATAAGCCCAGGGGCTCCATCAGGGAAAGTAGCCCAGCGGAGAAAGGAAACAAGGAAAAATATGATATATTTAGAAGAGTAGCAACATTAAAGCAAATATCTCCTATATAAACTATAAAAACTTTAACAAAAGAGGAAGAGAAGTAGGATAGAATAGTGTGGCCAAGTATACCCTCAAGCAAGAGAATCTAACCCAAGACAGTGGAAGACCATGCTACAGAGGCTATGGCACTACCCAAGACTAGAGAACAATATAAGATAAGATAGAATAGTGTGCCCAAGTATACCCTCATGCAAGAGAATCTAACCCAAGACAGTGGAAGACCATAGCACGGAGGCTATGCCCTGACCCAAGACTAGAGAACAATATAAAATAGGATAGAATAGTGGGCCCAAGCATAACCTCAAGCAAGAGAACTTTAACCCAAGACAGTGGAAGACCTTGGTACGGAGGCTATGCCCTTACCCAAGACTAGAGAACAATATAAAATAGGATAGAATAGTGTGCCCAAGTATACCCTCAAGCAAGAGAACTCTAACCCAAGATAATGGAAGGTCATGGTACCGAGGCTATGGCATTACCCAAGACTAGAGAACAATATGAAATAGGATAGAATAGTGTGCCCAAGTATAATCTCAAGCAAGAGAACTCTAACCCAAGATAGTGGAAGGTCATGGTACCGAGGCTATGGCACTACCCAAGACTAGAGAACAATATAAAATAGGGTAGAATAGTGTGCCCAAGTATACCCTCAAGCAAGAGAACTCTAACCCAAGATAATGGAAGGTCATGGTACCGAGGCTATGGCACTACCCAAGACTAGAGAACAATATGAAATAGGATAGAATAGTGTGCTCAAGTATAATCTCAAGCAAGAGAACTCTAACCCAAGATAGTGGAAGGTCATGGTACCGAGGCTATGGCACTACCCAAGACTAGAGAACAATAAAAAATAGGATAGAATAGTGTCCCCAAATATACCCTAAAGCAAGAGAACTTTAACCCAAGATAGTGGAAGGTCATGGTACCGAGGCTATGGCACTACCCAAGACTATAGAACAATACAAAATAGGATACAATAGTGTCCCCAGATATACCCTCAAGCAAGAGAACTCTAACCCAAGATAGTGGAAGATCATGGTACCGAGGCTATGGCACTACCCAAGAATATAGAACAATACAAAATAGGATACAATAGTGTCCCCAGATATACCCTCAAGCAAGAGAACTCTAACCCAAGATAGTGGAAGATCATGGTACCGAGGCTATGGCACTACCCAAGACTATAGAACAATACAAAATAGGATACAATAGTGTCCCCAGATATACCCTCAAGCAAGAGAACTCTAACCCAAGATAGTGGAAGATCATGGTACCGAGGCTATGGCACTACCCAAGACTATAGAACAATACAAAATAGGATACAATAGTGTCCCCAGATATACCCTCAAGCAAGAGAACTCTAACCCAAGATAGTGGAAGATCATGGTACCGAGGCTATGGCACTACCCAAGACTATAGAACAATACAAAATAGGATACAATAGTGTCCCCAGATATACCCTCTAGCAAGAGAACTCTAACCCAAGATAGTGGAAGATCATGGTACCGAGGCTATGGCACTACCCAAGACTAGAGGACAATATTACACCGGAGATATATTGATGTGTGTTCACAAGTCGCGTATTATTTTCAACCATTTTCAGGTGCGTGTGATGTGTTTGTTATTCTTTATATATTTGTCTTTGATGTTTTAATGGCTTATGTTAGCTTTCAAGTCGGCTGAAAAGACCGTTTATTTTAAGAATATGATTAATCTATGATTTTAAGAACCATAATTCCACAGGTGGGTTTTATTTAAGCAAGATAGGAATCACAGTGCCACAGGCTCATGTATTAGTTAAATGGACGTCTTAATGTTCGCTTAGTAATGGCGGTCTATGTTATGATTAACGATAATGAGAAGTTATTTGGATACACTGAGTGGTCTGAGAAATCGCAACAAACAGACACACACACTCAGATTTATCTAGTTATTTATATATATTTATACAGACACACATACACTCATACACACACACACACACACACACATATATATATATATATATAATATATATATATATATATATATATATATGTGTGTGTGAGACCATCATCATCCGTTGCTGTTAAGAAACTGTCCATTATATATATATATATATATATATAAATGTATATACATATATGTATGTATATTATATGTATATATACACATGTATATATATATATATATATATACATACATACATACATATACAATATATACCATCATCAGCCATTACTAGTCCACTGCAAGACAAAAGCCTCAGACATGCCCTTCCACACGCGTCTGTTTATGGGTTTTCTATGCCAGTCTATACCAGCAAATTTTCTTAATTCGTCACTCCATCGTCTTCTGTTCCTTTCCCTGCTTCGTTTGCTATCTCTAGGGACCCATTTTATTATTCTTAATGTCCATCTATTATCAGTCATTCTCATTATATGTTCTGACAATGTTCATTTCTTTTCCTTACATGTTGTTAGAATATCCCCTTACTTTAGTTTGCTCTCGTATCCATGTTGCTTTTTATAGCCCGTGTTGAGGTTGGGAGGTGCATCAGATTTTATATTTACACAGTACGCTTATTTGCAACATGTCGAACCCCCGACATAAACTTCTTCATTCTGCCATTCCCTGCACACTTTCATGATAATTGTATAATAGTCATATACAAGATAATGCAACCCATGTTTTTATCTACTTTAATCTTACTATCATTTCTTCACTTCTAAACATTATCTTGCTCGTGAGACAAGCCTACCAAAACATCGAAAAGAAATAAGAAAAATAAAAAAGCTGGAAAAAGTTTCACTTGTATCTGGTTTTGATCATGTGGAAGCTGAATGACGTCACGCCTTTAATTCACAGGAAGATCAATGAGAGAGAGAGAGAGAGAGAGAGAGAGAGAGAGAGAGAGAGAGATGCTCAATCTGTAGATTTCTGTATTTAAAAAAGGTAGAATTGCAGTAAATAACTCGCTAACAGCCTAATCTCTCTCTCTCTCTCTCTCTCTCTCTCTCTCTCTCTCTCTCATACACATACACACACACACACACACACATATATATATATATATATCTATATATATATATATATATATATAAATATAAATATATAATTTATATAAATGTGTGTGTATATATATATATATATATATGTGTGTGTGTGTGTGTGTGTGTAAATGTGCGTGTATAAATGCATAAATATGCATGTGTTTATCGTAAGGGCAATAAATCATAAATTTACTCTATTTCCCTCTAAAGGCTAATAATATTCCAATTGCTAAAATAGACATAAAAGAAAGACAGATTGTAGAAGAACAGTATAGAAGGGGAGGAAGTGAATATTAATGAAAAATCGCGCGATTGGAGTAAGAAGAGTCGAAAATATTAAGAATATGGAATAATTTTTCTAGATAGTCATATATGATGAAATTTGATGTCTGGAAGAATGTTGAAATAAGTCATCCAATGGTTGGCTGACAGGTGTGTGGTAATGTTGGTGTGTTTCGACTATCCAACATATGTTTTGTGAATGTACGTTTATAAAAATAGAGACTTATGTTTTGGTCAGGATATTTGATCTCACATTTGATGTGATTCTGGGTGGTTTTTTGTTTGTTTTTAAGATATTAATAATTTTAAGAAACAGATTTGATAGATAAAGTTCGAGTATCTTTATTATAGCGTTTAATTGGTATTTTTTTATCAATAAGATTTAATATATATGTATATATATATATATATATATATATGTGTGTGTGTGTGTGTATGTGTGTCTGTTTGGCTGTACTTACTGTATATGTGTGTATAGAGTACATATATATGTACGTTATATATATATATATATATATATACTGTACATATATGTGTGCTCTAGACACATATACAGTATATGTAGGCAAACAGACACAAACATACATTGTTTGTTTGTGTGTGTATATATATATATATATATATATATATATAATATTTACACACAATCGTCGTCCAAATGTCAACCGGTATCGCCGCGCTGTGAGCTGACGTGACTGTTCTTCCACACGACGACTACCACAACCTGTAATCCCGTGGCAGTGACGTCATGGCAGACTTCCGGCTGTTGGAAGGTGCCTTCCCTTGAGAAGAGCCACCAGCCATTTCCCAGACGGTGTCATAGCTCAACGCACTGTGATTCAGAGATGCGATAACGAACATAACACTTACGAAGAACGGCGCTGGCGTCGGCTCACCTGTTCCCGGTCTCCGGTCTCAAGTCTTGATGCCGAGCGGGACGCGTCGTCGTCATCATCATCATCATCATCATCGTCGTCATAGTCTGGCACAACACGTGCGTTCTTGATTGGGGTCGATGCTCGTTTAATGGCCTTTCTCGGTGACTCTGTGTAGAAAGTCTTTCTCTTTCTGGTATGGCGAGTACAGGAATGCGAAGGGGAGAGGTTGTCGGTGTTAGATATATTTTTTTTTTCTTTCTTTTTTGATGGGAAAGGATGATGAAAGAAGAACGAAGAGAGCTAAGTAATCATGGTAGGGAATAGATTGGAAAGTTGAGTACAGTATTAGTAAGAGTGAGGACAGTTAGCTAACTAACCATGGTAGGGAATAGATTGAAAAGATATGTATTAATAAGAGTGGGGACAGTTAACTAACCATGGTAGGGAATAGATTGGAAAGTTGTGTACAGTATTAGTAAGAGTGAGGACAGTTAGCTAACTAACCATGGTAGGGAATAGATTGGAAAGATACGTATTAATAAGAGTGGGTACAGTTAACTAACCATGGTAGGGAATAGACTGAAAAGTTGAGTATTAGTAAGAGTGAAGACAGTTAGCTAACTAACCATGGTAGGGAATAGATTGGAAGGATACATATTAGTAAGAGTGGGGACAGTTAACTAACCATGGTAAGGAATAGATTGGAAAGATACGTATTAGTAAGAGTGGGGACAGTTAACTAACCATGGTAGGGAATAGATTGGAAAGTTGAGTATTAGTAAGAGGTGGACAGTTATCTAACTAACCATGGTAGGGGATAGATAGGAAAGATACGTATTAGTAAGAGTGGGGACAGTTAACTAACCATGGTAGGGAATAGATTGGAAAGATACGTATTAATAAGAGTGGGTACAGTTAACTAACCATGGTAGGGAATAGACTGAAAAGTTGAGTATTAGTAAGAGTGAAGACAGTTAGCTAACTAACCATGGTAGGGGATAGATAGGAAAGATACGTATTAGTAAGAGTGGGGACAGTTAACTAACCATGGTAGGGAATAGATTGGAAAGATACGTATTAATAAGAGTGGGTACAGTTAACTAACCATGGTAGGGAATATATTGGAAGGATACATATTAGTAAGAGTGGGGACAGTTAACTAACCATGGTAGGGAATAGATTGGAAAGATACGTATTAGTAAGAGTGGGGACAGTTAACTAACCATGGTAGGGAATAGATTGGAAAGTTAAGTATTAGTAAGAGGCGGACAGTTATCTAACTAACCATGGTAGGGGATAGATTGGAAAGATCCGTATTAGTAAGAGTGGGGACAGTTAACTAACCATGGTAGGGAATATATTGGAAAGATACGTATTAATAAGAGTGGGGACAGTTAACTAACCATGGTAGGGAATAGATTGGAAAGATACATATTAGTAAGAGTGGGGACAGTTAACTAACCATGATAGGGAATAGATGGGAAAGTTGAGTATTAGTAAGAGTGAGGACACTTAGCTAACTAACCATGGTAGGGAATAGATTGGAAAGTTAAGTATTATTAAGAGTGAGGACAGTTAGCTAATTAACCATGGTAGGGAATAGATGGGAAAGTTGAGTATTAGTAAGAGTGAGGACAGTTAGCTAACTAACCATGGTAGGGAATAGATTGGAAAGTTGAGTATTAGTAAGAGTGAGGACAGTTAGCTAACTAACCATGATAGGGAATAGATGGGAAAGTTGAGTATTAGTAAGAGTTAGGACAGTTAGCTAACTAACCATGGTAGGGAATAGATTGGAAAGTTAAGTATTAGTAAGAGCGAGGACAGTTAGCTATCTAACCATGGTAGGGAATAGATTGGAAAGTTGAGTATTAGTAAGAGTGAGGACAGTTAGCTAACTAACCATGGTAGGGAATAGATTGCAAAGATATGTATTAATAAGAGTGGGGACAGTTAACTAACCATGGTAGGGAATAGATTGGAAAGTTGAGTATTAGTAAGAGGAGGACAGTATTCTAACTAACCATGGTAGGGAATAGATTGCAAAGATATGTATTAATAAGAGTTGGGACAGTTAACTAACCATGGTAGGGAATAGATTGGAAAGTTGAGTATTAGTGAAAGTGAAGACAGTTAGCTAACTAACCATGGTAGGGAATAGATTGCGAAGATATGTATTAATAAGAGTGGGGACAGTTAACTAACCATGGTAGGGAATAGATTGGAAAGTTGAGTATTAGTAAGAGGAGGACAGTTAGCTAACTAACCATGGTAGGGAATAGATTGCAAAGATATGTATTAATAAGAGTGGGGACAGTTAACTAACCATGGAAGGGAATAGATTGGAAAGATACGTATTAATAAGAGGAGGACAGTATTCTAACTAACCATGGTAGGGAATAGATTGCAAAGATGTGTATTAATAAGAGTGGGGACAGTTAACTAACCCTGGTAGGGAATAGATTGGAAAGTTGAGTATTAGTAAAAGTGAAGACAATTAGCTAACTAACCATGGTAGGGAATAGATTGCAAAGATATGTATTAATAAGAGTGGGGACAGTTAACTAACCCTGGTAGGGAATAGATTGGAAAGTTGAGTATTAGTAAAAGTGAAGACAATTAGCTAACTAACCATGGTAGGGAATAGATTGCAAAGATATGTATTAATAAGAGTGGGGACAGTTAACTAACCATGGTAGGGAATAGATTGGAAAGTTGAGTATTAGTAAGAGGAGGACAGTTAGCTAACTAACCATGGTAGGGAATAGATTGCAAAGATATGTATTAATAAGAGTGGGGACAGTTAACTAACCATGGAAGGGAATAGATTGGAAAGATACGTATTAATAAGAGGAGGACAGTATTCTAACTAACCATGGTAGGGAATAGATTGCAAAGATGTGTATTAATAAGAGTGGGGACAGTTAACTAACCCTGGTAGGGAATAGATTGGAAAGTTGAGTATTAGTAAAAGTGAAGACAATTAGCTAACTAACCATGGTAGGGAATAGATTGCAAAGATATGTATTAATAAGAGTGGGGACAGTTAACTAACCATGGTAGGAAATAGATGGGAAAGTTGAGTATTAGTAAGAGTGAGGACAGTTAGCTAACTAACCATGGTAGGGAATAGATTGGAAAGTTGAGTATTAGTAAGAGTGAGGACAGTTAGCTAACTAACCATGATAGGGAATAGATGGGAAAGTTGAGTATTAGTAAGAGTTAGGACAGTTAGCTAACTAACCATGGTAGGGAATAGATTGCAAAGATATGTATTAATAAGAGTGGGGACAGTTAACTAACCATGGTAGGGAATAGATTGAAAAGTTAAGTATTAGTAAAAGTGAGGACAGTTAGCTAACTAACCATGGTAGGGAATAGATGGGAAAGTAAGAGTTAGGACAGTTAGCTAACTAACCATGGTAGGGAATAGATTGGAAAGTTAAGTATTAGTAAGAGCGAGGACAATTAGCTAACTAACCATGGTAGGGAATAGATTGGAAAGTTGAGTATTAGTAAGAGTGAGGACAGTTAGCTAACTAACCATGGTAGGGAATAGATGGGAAAGTTGAGTATTAGTAAGAGTGAGGAGAGTTAGCTAATTAACCATGGTAGGGAATAGATGGGAAAGTTGAGTATTAGAAAGAGTGAGGAGAGTTAGCTAATTAAATATGGTAGGGAATAGATGGGAAAGTTGAGTATTAGTAAGAATGAGGACACTTAGGCCACTAACCATGGTAGGGAATAGATTGGAAAGTTAAGTATTATTAAGAGTGAGGACAGTTAGCTAACTAAACATGTTAGGGAATAGATGGGAAAGTTAAGTATTAGTAAGAGTGAGGACAGTTAGCTAACTAACCATGGTAGGGAATAGATGGGAAAGTTGAGTATTAGTAAGAGTGAGGAGAGTTAGCTAATTAACCATGGTAGGGAATAGATGGGAAAGTTGAGTATTAGAAAGAGTGAGGAGAGTTAACTAATTAAATATGGTAGGGAATAGATGGGAAAGTTAAGTATTAGTAAGAGTGAGGACAGTTAGCTAACTAACCATGGTAGGGAATAGATGGGAAAGTTGAGTATTAGTAAGAGTGAGGACAGTTAGCTAACTAACCATGGTAGGGAATAGATGGGAAAGTTAAGTATTAGTAAGAGTGAGGACAGTTAGCTAACTAACCATGGTAGGGAATATAGATGGGAAAGTTGAGTATTAGTAAGAGTGAGGAGAGTTAGCTAACTAACCATGGTAGGGAATAGATGGGAAAGTTAAGTATTAGTAAGAGTGAGGACAGTTAGCTAACTAACCATGGTAGGGAATATAGATGGGAAAGTTGAGTATTAGTAAGAGTGAGGAGAGTTAGCTAATTAAATATGGTAGGGAATAGATGGGAAAGTTAAGTATTAGTAAGAGTGAGGAAAGTTAGCTAACTAACCATGGTAGGGAATAGATGGGAAAGTTGAGTATTAGTAAGAGTGAGGACAGTTAGCTAACTAACCATGGTAGGGAATAGATGGGAAAGTTAAGTATTAGTAAGAGTGAGGACAGTTAGCTAACTAACCATGGTAGGGAATATAGATGGGAAAGTTGAGTATTAGTAAGAGTGAGGAGAGTTAGCTAATTAAATATGGTAGGGAATAGATGGGAAAGTTAAGTATTAGTAAGAGTGAGGACAGTTAGCTAACTAACCATGGTAGGGAATAGATGGGAAAGTTAAGTATTAGTAAGAGTGAGGACAGTTAGCTAACTAACCATGGTAGGGAATATAGATGGGAAAGTTGAGTATTAGTTAGAGTGAGGAGAGTTAGCTAATTAAATATGGTAGGGAATAGATGGGAAAGTTAAGTATTAGTAAGAGTGAGGACAGTTAGCTAACTAACCATGGTAGGGAATAGATGGGAAAGTTGAGTATTAGTAAGAGTGAGGACAGTTAGCTAACTAACCATGGTAGGGAATAGATGGGAAAGTTAAGTATTAGTAAGAGTGAGGACAGTTAGCTAACTAACCATGGTAGGGAATATAGATGGGAAAGTTGAGTATTAGTAAGAGTGAGGAGAGTTACCTAATTAAATATGGTAGGGAATAGATGGGAAAGTTAAGTATTAGTAAGAGTGAGGACAGTTAGCTAACTAACCATGGTAGGGAATAGATGGGAAAGTTGAGTATTAGTAAGAGTGAGGACAGTTAGCTAACTAACCATGGTAGGGAATAGATGGGAAAGTTAAGTATTAGTAAGAGTGAGGACAGTTAGCTAACTAACCATGGTAGGGAATAGATGGGAAAGTTGAGTATTAGTAAGAGTGAGGACAGTTAGCTAACTAACCATGGTAGGGAATAGATGGGAAAGTTAAGTATTAGTAAGAGTGAGGACAGTTAGCTAACTAACCATGGTAGGGAATAGATGGGAAAGTTAAGTATTAGTAAGAGTGAGGACAGTTAGCTAATTAACCATGGTAGGGAATAGATGGGAAAGTTAAGTATTAGTAAGAGTGAGGACAGTTAGCTAACTAACCATGGTAGGGAATAGATGGGAAAGTTGAGTATTAGTAAGAGTGAGGAGAGTTAGCTAATTAAATATGGTAGGGAATAGATGGGAAAGTTGAGTATTAGTAAGAATGAGGACACTTAGGCCACTAACCATGGTAGGGAATAGATTGGAAAGTTAAGTATTATTAAGAGTGAGGACAGTTAGCTAACTAAACATGTTAGGGAATAGATGGGAAAGTTAAGTATTAGTAAGAGTGAGGACAGTTAGCTAACTAACCATGGTAGGGAATAGATGGGAAAGTTGAGTATTAGTAAGAGTGAGGACAGTTAGCTAACTAACCATGGTAGGGAATAGATTGGAAAGTTAAGTATTAGTAAGAGTGAGGACAGTTAGCTAATTAACCATGGTAGGGAATAGATGGGAAAGTTGAGTATTAGTAAGAGTGAGGACAGTTAGCTAACTAACCATGGTAGGGAATAGATGGGAAAGTTAAGTATTCATAAGAGTGAGGACAGTTAGCTAATTAACCATGGTAGGGAATATGTTGGAAAGTTCAGTATTAGTAAGAATGAAGACAGCTAACTACCCATGGTAGGAATTATATTGGAAACTTGAGTATTAGTAAGAGTGAGGACAGTTAGCTAATTAACCATGGTAGGGAATAGATGGGAGTATTAGTAAGAGTGAGGACAGTTAGCTAACTAACCATGGTAGGGAATATAGATGGGAAAGTTGAGTATTAGTAAGAGTGAGGACAGTTAGCTAACTAACCATGGTAGGGAATAGATGGGAAAGTTAAGTATTAGTAAGAGTGAGGACAGTTAGCTAACTAACCATGGTAGGGAATATAGATGGGAAAGTTGAGTATTAGTAAGAGTGAGGACAGTTAGCTAACTAACCATGGTAGGGAATAGATGGGAAACTTGAGTATTAGTAAGAGTGAGGACAGTTAGCTAACTAACCATGGTAGGGAATAGATGGGAAAGTTAATATTAATAAGAGTGAGGACAGTTAGCTAATTAACCATGGTAGGGAATAGATGGGAAAGTTCAGTATTAGTAAGAATGAAGACAGCTAACTACCCATGGTAGGAATTATATTGTAAACTTGAGTATTAGTAAGAGTGAGGACAGTTAGCTAACTAACTATGGTAGGGAATAGATGGGAAAGTTAAGTATTAGTAAGAGTGAGGACAGTTAACTAATTAACCATGGTAGGGAATAGATGGGAAAGTTAATATTAATAAGAGTGAGGACAGTTAGCTAATTAACCATGGTAGGGAATATGTTGGAAAGTTCAGTATTAGTAAGAATGAAGACAGCTAACTACCCATGTTAGGAATTATATTGGAAAGTTGAGTATTAGTAAGAGTGAGGACAGTTAGATAACTAACCATGGTAGGGAATAGATGGGAAAGTTGAGTATTAATAATAGTGAGGACAGTTAGCTAACTACCCATGGTAGGGAATAGATGGGAAAGTTGAGTATTAATAATAGTGAGGACAGTTAGCTAACTACCCATGGTAGGGAATAGATGGGAAAGTTGAGTATTAGTAAGAGTGAGGACAGTTAGCTAACTACCCATGGTAGGGAATAGATGGGAAAGTTGAGTATTAGTAAGAGTGAGGACAGTTAGCTAACTACCCATGGTAGGGAATAGATGGGAAAGTTGAGTATTAGTAAGAGTGAGGACAGTTAGCTAACTAACCATGGTAGGGAATAGATGGGAAAGTTGAGTATTAGTAAGAGTGAGGACAGTTAGCTAACTAACCATGGTAGGGAATAGATGGGAAAGTAGAGTATTAGTAAGAGTGAGGACAGTTAGCTAACTAACCATGGTAGGGAATAGATGGGAAAGTTAAGTATTCATAAGAGTGAGGACAGTTAGCTAATTAACCATGGTAGGGAATATGTTGGAAAGTTAAGTACTAGTAAGAATGAAGACAGCTAACTACCCATGGTAGGAATTATATTGTAAACTTGAGTATTAGTAAGAGTGAGGACAGTTAGCTAACTAACCATCTTAGGGAATAGATGGGAAAGTTAAGTATTAGTAAGAGTGAGGACAGTTAGCTAACTAACCATGGTAGGGAATAGATGGGAAAGTTAAGTATTAATAAGAGTGAGGACAGTTAGCTAATTAACCATGGTAGGGAATATGTTGGAAAGTTAAGTATTAGTAAGAATGAAGACAGCTAACTACCCATGGTAGGAATTATATTGGAAACTTGAGTATTAGTAAGAGTGAGGACAGTTAGCTAACTAACCATCATAGGGAATAGATGGGAAAGTTAAATATTAATAAGAGTGAGGACAGTTAGCTAATTAACCATGGTAGGGAATATGTTGGAAAGTTAAGTATTAGTAAGAATGAAGACAGCTAACTACCCATGGTAGGAATTATATTGGAAACTTGAGTATTAGTAAGAGTTAGGACAGTTAGCTAACTAACCATGGTAGGGAATAGATTGGAAAGATAAGTATTATTATGATTGGGGACAGTTAGCAAACAATAGTAGGGAATATTATTATTATTAATAGCCAAGCTACAACCCTAGTTGGAAAAGCAAGATGATATAAGCCCAAGGGCTCCAATAGGGAAAAATAGCCCAGTGAGGGAAGGAAATAAGGAAATATATAAATGATGAAAAATTATCAATAAATCATTCTAAACCCAGTAACAACGTCAAAATAGATATTATTATTATTATTATTATTATTATTACTTACTAAGCTACAACCCTAGTTGGAAAAGCAGTATGCTATAAGCCCTGGGGCTCCAACAGGGAAAATAGCTCAGTGCGGAAAGGAAAAAAGGAAAATAAAATATTCTAAGAAGAGTAACAACAATAAATATCTCCTATATAAACTATAAAAACTTTAACAAAACAAAAGGAAGAGAAATAAGATAGGAGAGTGTGCTCGAGTGTACCCTCAAGCAAGAGAACTCTAACCCAAGACAGTGAAAGGCCATGGTACAGAGGCTATGGCACTACCCAAGACTAGAGAACATATATAAACTATATAAACTATTAACAACGTCAAAACAGATATGTCCTACATAAACTATTAACAACGTCAAAAACAGATATGTCATATATAAACTATAAAAGACTCATATCAGCCTGGTAAACATAAAAATATTTGCTCCAACTTTGAACTTTTGAAGTTCTACTGATTCAACTACCCGATTAGGAAGATCATTGCACAACTTGGTAAGACCTGGATTAAAACTTCTAGAATACTGTGTAGTATTGAGCCTCATGATGGAGAAGGGCTGGCTATTAGAATTAACTGCCTGCCTAGTATTACGAACAGGATAGAATTGTCCAGGAAGAGCTGAATGTAAAGGATGATCAGAGTTATGAATATTTAGATCAGGAATAAGAAATTTAATAGACCGTAAGTTTCTGTCCAACATATTAAGATGAGAATCCGCAGCTGAAGACCAGCCAGAAGAACAATACTCAAAACAAGGAAGAATGAAAGAATTAAGACACTTCTTCAGAATAGATTGATCACCGAAAATCTTGTTAGATTTTCTCAATAAGCCAATTTTTGTGCAATTAAAGAAGACACATACATAATTTGTTTCTTAAAAGTAAATTTGCTGACGAGAATCACACCTAAAATTTTAAAATTAATTCAAATTTAAAGAAACATTATCTATACTGAGATCCGGATGTTGAGGAGCCACCGTCCTTGACCTACTTACAATCATACTTTGAGTTTTGTTAGGATTCAACTTCTTAACCCATAATTTGCACCATGCACTAATTTTAGCTAAATCTCTATTAGGGTATTCACCAAGAAGCTTGTTTTCTAGGCCAAACCACATGTCCTGTGTATATAGTATGAAAAGTAATGGGACAAGAATACTACCCTGTGAAACACTGGATATCACATTCCTATACTCACTGTGGTGCGCAACAACAACAACTCTTTGAGATCTATTACTTAAAAAATCAATAATAATGCTAAGAAACGACCCACTCACTCCCAACTGTTTGAGTTTGAAAACAAGGGCCTCATGATTAACATGGTCAAAGGCTGCACTAAAATCAAGGCCAATGATATGAACTACCTGACCACAATCAAGGGATTTTTGTACAGCATTGGAGACTATAAGAAGGGAATCACATGCTCCAAGGCCTTTACGAACACCAAATTGCAAACTAGGGAATAGATGATTACTTTCAGCAAACCTCTTAAGACGTTTTGCCAGAAATTGGGCGATAATCAGTGGGACTTGAGCTACCACAAACACATTTACGTAGAGGAGTAACATTATCAATTCTCCAACACGTGCTAAAAGCTCCTCCTCTTGCTAACTTGCGCAAAATAACAGATAACTTTGGAGCTAAGAAATCTGCGGCGGTCTTTATAAAGAACAAAGAAAAATACTATTTGGGTCTACACCTCCATAAGCATCAAGGTCCATCAACAGAGCTTTAATTTCACGAGATCAAAAATCTAAACTAGTTAGTTTAGCCTCAGGAAAACAGGAATGAGGAAGTTCAAGTTTTTCATTACTCTGTTTACTTTCAAAAACATCAGCCAAAAGGGTTTCCTTTTCCTTTGGACAGTGAGTGTTTTCCTTTGGACAGTGAGTGACTGAGCCATCTGGTTTAAGTAAAGGAGGAACTGTTGCATCAACACCAAAGAATGCAGATTTGAGGGTAGACCACCATTTATGTTTCTGAGTTGTACCAGAAAGGGTTTCTTTTATGGTTAAATTGTATTCCTTTTCAGTTGAGGCATAAACTCCGAGCAAAAGCTCGAAGCTGAGTATACTTATTCCAGATCAAATCTGATCTATTACCCTTCCAAAGATGATAGGCCTCCTGCTGCTTCAAATAAGCACGTCTACATCATTGAACCACGGTTAAGTATTTGTGAGAGTGAGGACAGTTAGCTAACCAACCATGGTAGGGAATAGTTTGGAAGGTTAAGTATTAAAGTGAGGACAGTTAGATAACCAACCATGGTAGGGAATAGTTTGGAAGGTTAAGTATTAAAGTGAGGACAGTTAGCTAACCAACCATGGTAGGGAATAGTTTGGAAGGTTTAGTATTAGTATAAGTGAGGACAGTTGACTAACCATGGTACGGAATAGTTAGGAAGGTTAGGAATTAATAAGAGTGAGGAGAGTTAGTTAGCTAATTATCCATGGTAGGAAATAGTGTAGAAGGTTTAGTATTAGTAAGAGTGAGGAGAGTTAGCTAACTGACCTTGGTAGAAAATAATTTGGCAGGTTAAGCGTTAGTAAGAGAGAGGACAGTGAGCTAACTAACCATGGTAGGGAATAGTTTGGAAGGTTAAATATCAGTAAGAGTGAGGACAGTTAGCTAACAGACCTTGGTAGACAATAATTTGGAAGGTTAAGTGTTAGAAAGTGTGGATAGTTAGCTAACTAGACATGGTGGGGATAGTTTGGAAGGTTAAGTATTAGTAAGAGTGAGAACAGTTAGCTAACTGACCTTGGTAGAAAATAATTCGGAAGGTCAAGTATTAGTAAGAGTGAGGACAGTTAGCTAAGTGACCTTGGTAGAAAATAATTTGGAAGGTCAAGTATTACTGATAGGGAATAGTTTGGAAAGTTAATCATTAGTAAGATTGATGCAGTGTGGCGTACCGTGTAACCACAATTTTTTTTCATCTAAGGGTACATCTTCTTGAAGATAATTTAATACAATAATTGAGTATTTTTAGATCTGAAATCCTTAAGTGTTAATTAAGATCATTGTTCTCTATTCTGTTTATGAAGTTTTTTAAGCCTTGCATTAATGTGTAACTTACAAACCCTAATTTTTGAATTCGTGATTTGAGACTAAAACTTCATTGATCCAGAAACTTGAACTTTTTGTAATGGAAAAGTCTTGGAACTTTAGCAGAAATAATACTTTGAAAATTAAGGATGCCAGTTTACCTTAAAACGGAAAACACATTTCAAAACTTATATTTTATCATTTTATTATTATTTTAATACACAAAAGTCATTTTTGAAAGTTTTTGATCATTTCTTCTCAGCTGAGATGAATATATTTTATTCTGATTCATTTTGGATAAAGAGTGCTATTGCTTCAATATTTCCAAAGAGTAAATTCATATTAGGTCATGGAGATTGATTGATTTGAAGTTTTCTGGCAAGCTGACATTTTAGGTCATTGGCACCGCAGATCATGGAGAGAGAGAGAGAGAGAGAGAGAGAGAGAGAGAGAGATATTCCATAAAAAAAGATAGGACGTGTTTCAACTAAGTAAATGTTGAGAGTCGAACACAATACTCTGTAGGAGTTTAGCAATTCAATACTTTCCTGCATTTATTTATTGCTTTAATTTCATTGTTAATCATCGCTAATTATTATTTATTAATTGTGCAAATTCAATTCCATTACGTCCTATTTAACGGACAGACTTCATCACCATGTATATTTCTCTCTCGTCTCTTATTCTTGATGATATTATTCTCTAAGAATATATGTTTATAAATATTAGAAACGACTAAATCCTCCATATCAATAGGCTACCTTCTCCGGCAACAGAAGTCTCTCTTCATAGTTTATATATGACAGATCTGTTTCAACATTGTTACTGATAATTTATATTTTTTATTCATTACTTCGCTCGCTGGACTATTTTTCCCTGTTGTGGCCCCTTGGGCTTATGGCATCCTCCTTTACCAACTGGTTTATAGCTTAGCTTGTAATGATAGAGGCAGCCCTGCCTACTTCCATCCACTTCTTGCCTGAAGATGAGATGAGACAATTGGCACCCCTCTCACAATGCGTAGCAGCCTGACTCATAATAATGATAATAATAATAATAATGATAACTGGTCTTCGACCCTTGATTGACCTTGAAGGAAAACAGTTACTTTTATTCTCTAAATAGAGAAGGTACTTGTCTTTACACCCCCATCCCCACGGGCTATTGCACTCACGGACGCACACTAGGGAGTAAACAACCCAGCCCCCCATAAAAAAAAACCTGTTCAAGCACCTATCAGTAAAGTAACAATTATTTTCATCTTACCAAAGGTTTGCCTGTGGCTACATTCCTTAGCCATGGCCTACCTCAAACCCCTGGTAATAAAAATAGGTGAAATCTTCAACTTCTCTCTCTCTCTCTCTCTCTCTCTCTCTCTCTCTCTCACACACACACACACATATATATATATATAATATATATATATATATATATATATATCCATTTCTGAGTGGGGATACCTTAACGTGACGAAAGGGTTTTGCGTCTTGCCATGCCCAGCAAAGCTGTACTAGTCAGGGCCACCTATACTAGGTTGGTTCGCTTTGAGCGATCAGTATAATGTCTCCACCATCAACAATTCGCAGTGGCCAGCGTGGTGATGAAAACTAGCCAAACCCTAGACATGAATAAAGACATGTATGAGGCCTGTGACCTGCAGTGGACTAGAAATGGTTGCATTTGTTGTTGTTGTTTTTGTTGTTGTGTGTATATATATATATATATATACACATATATACATACACACACACACACACATATATATATATATATATATATGTGTGTGTGTGTATATATATATATATATATATGT
>NC_090763.1:62432500-62447500 GCF_036898095.1 Palaemon carinicauda
ATCACAACTTGTAGTATGGATGACTCTTTCGAACATTACCATTCTTTTATGAATTAGAGTATTTATCCTGTAATATTTGCTTTCTATTTATAGAATGTTTAAAACGGATTCTAGACGTACTATATTATTATTATTATTATTACTATCCAAGCTACAACCCTAATTGGAAAAGCAAGATGCTATAAGCCCAGGGGCTCCAATAGGGAAAAATAGCCCAGTGAGGAAAGGAAATAAGGAAATAAATAACTGAAGAGAACAAATTAACAATAAATCATTCTAAAAAAAGTAACAACGTCATAACAGATATGTCATATATAAACTACTAACAACGTCAAAAACAAATATGTCTTATATAAACTATAAAAAGACTCATGTCCGCCTGGTCAACAAAAAAGCATTTGCTCCCACTTTGAACTTTTGAAGTTCTACTGATTCAACAACCCGATTAGGAAGATCATTCCACAACTTGGTAACAGCTGGAATAAAACTTCTAGAGTACTGCGTAGTATTGAGTCTTATGATGGAAAAGGCTTGGCTATTAGAATTAACTGCCTGCCTAGTATTATGAACAGGATAGAATTGTCCAGGGAGATCTGAATGTAAAGGATGGTCAGAGTTATGAAAAATCTTATGCAACATGCATAATGAACTAATTGATCGACGGTGCCAGAGATTAATATCTAGATCAGGAATAAGAAATTTAATAGACCGTAAGTTTCTGTCCAACAAATTAAGATGAGAATCAGCAGCTGAAGACCAGACAGGAGAACAATACTCAAAACAAGGTAGAATAAAAGAATTAAAACACTTCTTCAGAATAGATTGATCACCGAATATCTTAAAAGACTTTCTCAATAAGCCAATTTTTTATGCAATTGAAGAAGACACAGACCTTATATGTTTCTCAAAAGTAAATTTGCTATCGAGAAACACACCTAAAATTTTGAAAGAGTCATACAAATTTAAAGAAACATTATCAATACTGAGATCCGGATGTTGAGGAGCCACTGTCCTTGACCTACTTACAATCATACTTGAGTTTTGTTAGGATTCAACTTCATACCCCATAACTTGCACCATGCACTAATTTTAGCTAAATCTCTATTAAGGGATTCACCAACCCCAGATCTACATTCAGGGGATGGAATTGATGCAAAGAGAGTAGCATCATCTGCATATGCAACAAGCTTATTTTCTAGGCCAAACCACATGTCATGTGTATATAGTATGAAAAGTAATGGGCCAAGAACACTACCCTGTGGAACACCGGATATCACATTCCTATACTCACTATGGTGCCCATCAACAACTACTCTTTGAGATCTACTACTTAAAAAATCAATAATAATGCTAAGAAACGACCCACCCACTCCCAACTGTTTCAGTTTGAAAACAAGGGCCTCATGATTAACAAGGTCAAAGGCAGCACTAAAATCAAGGCCAATCATACGAACTTCCCGACCACAATCAAGGGATTTCTGTACTGCATTGGAGATTGTAAGAAGGGCATCACATGCTCCAAGGTCTTTACGAAAACCAAATTGCAAACTAGGGAATAGATGATTACCTTCAGCAAACCTATTAAGACGTTTTGCCAGAAGACGTTCAAAAACTTTAGATAATATGGGAGTTATGGAAATTGGGCGGTAATCAGAGGGACTTGAGCTACCACAAACACATTTACATAGAGGAGTAACATTACCAATTCTCCAACAAGTGCTATAACTTTTGATGATTTCAAACGAAGTCTTCGGCTCAAGGAAAAAATAGATGGCTTCTCAAAGACAAAAATTAACCGTTGGTAAATCAGGTTGCTTTGACAATTAATCCAAATATATACTCTGAAATGCATTAGAAATTTCGTGCTATAAATTATCATCATACCATTTTGCATTGAAATTAACTAACTTTGCAATGCATTATATTCTAAAATAAGTATATGCATGTATATATTCCCCTTGGTATAAAAAGCCAGTGTAATATGTGTGTACTGATTAATGTTTTTATAATGTTTTAGATGAATTACAGATATTTCACCTTTAAGCATTCTCCCGGGCCCCAAAGGTTGATATTTTTCGGGGTGTTTGGTTCTTGCAAAAAGAGGAGAGCTTTATGATTAATATAAAGACCACAATATGTCTACGAATTATGAATTTATTGATAGCTACATTGAAAGTTGAACTAATTTTCAGCGTTTAGTTGATTAAACGTGTTTAGTTCCCTGTTTACAAAATCTTGCAACTATAATTTTCCTTAGTTTTTCTATTCAACAGTTCGTTCATCCCTTGTCTATGTGTACGTGTGTATACCACACTTATATGTCATTGTAACTCCAACACAATACAAGGAAGTTTTTCTCAATCTTATAACAAAGGTGTATGAAAGGAGATTTCCTTCCTGGTTGTTTGTCCATATTTGTGTGTTACATATAAGGGATTACAATCAAACCTGGTACAAAATTAAATAATCATGTACCGCACGTGTTTCTTACACGCTCGTACACAGTAATCCTCTCTCTCTCTCTCTCTCTCTCTCTCTCTCTCTCTCTCTATTTCCTTTATGGCCTCTCGTGGCATGGTTGGTTTCGACCTGGCCTTTCATTAGAAGGGGCTAGCGTTCGATCCCAAGTATGAGGTAGAAATTTATTTCTATTTGAACACGATGTTGTGTTGATATTTATCCATATATATATATATATATATATATATAAACTTGTTTAAGCTTGCCATCGCATGTTTCAGATAGTTTGAATTTTTGTGACATTATTGCTCTCAACTGCTCGTATATATGCTCGTTAAGTATTGAATAAACTTGACTTACATTCACCTCGCCTCTCTGTTAGTACCCAAAAGACACATCCTACAAGGTAATGCTTTAGCGCTCCTGTCAGGATGCTTGTTTGGTTTACCACTTCGACCCCGTTTTGATGAACACACAAAGCAGGTTTAGGTGCGCCCTGTCATCAGTGAATTATGAGTTACACTTTAATAATGATGACAGTTGATCTACTTGAGCATTGAAACTTCTAGTGACAGTACATTGCCCTCACTTTAGAGTACTCCTAAGTACCCTTTCAAGTGTTGAGACATTTTGATTTAATTTTTTTTTTTTTTTTTTTTTTTTTGGCATGTTATTCATTACTTTGATTCTTTGCATATTAGTGAAAGCGGACCCTCATCTACATTGTAATCTACTTTTAATTTTATATGTATTCTTAAGAATGCATTACCATCTAGCCTGTATAATAAAAAGCAAGAGTGGATATGTATATATATATAGTATATATATATATATATATATATACAGTATATATATACAGTATATATATATATATATATACATATACTGTATATATATATATACTGTATATATATATATATATATATAATTGATTGATTTGACGTTCTCGGGCATCCTGAAATTGAAGGTTATTGACGCCGATTATATATATATATATATATATATAATATATATATATATCCATATCCTATAACGCTGAGGGGCATTGTCTCTCTCATTGCCTCAGGTATGGCAAAATTCATTAGTCATACCCTGGTGAGATGGGTTACCCCGAAAGGTACACAGTGTATATAACTATCTAAATGTTCAGCCGTCATTTTTGACGGACTGCGTACACTAGTTATGAATAATGATAATTATAGCTACGACTCAATGTCTAATGATGGTCCAGCAAGGAAAACAATAATGCAGCATCATTTGAATTCTCAGTTGCTAAATCTACGTTTTATTCGCAAGCAGTATTACTTGCCAGCATCGTATATCACTAAGAAGATATATTGAACAAGGCATAACCTTGGGTGTGTGACTCCCAGGAAGATGCACTATCCGCTGCTGTAATAAATGGACCTTATAGAGATTTAGAGGTTTTTTTCCGCAGCTGAAGGAAAGTTTCACGTGCCAGATACATATATATACACGCACGCGCGAGCGCAGAGACGCTTGCGCACAGCGTTCATGATGGTGTATAGTAATAATTTATGTTCATGACAAGAATTTGTGTGAATACTTTCGCTAGTGCTTTAAGCTCACTGAGACACAGCCAGGCGTGGGTGTATACAGTATATACTGTATATATGTACGTATATATGTATGTATGTATGTACGTATATACATACAGTTTATGTATATATATTTATTCATATATATATATATATATATATATGTATGTATGTATATATATACATATATATATATATATATATATGTATGTATGTATATATATATATATACATATATATGTACGTATATACATACAGTTTATGTATATATATTTATTCATATATATATATATGTAAGTATGTATATATATACATATATATATATATATATATGTATGTATGTATATATATATATACATATATATGTATATATATATGATTAAAATATATATGTATATATATATATATATATATATGATTAAAATATATATGCATACATGCATATATGTATATATACATATATACATACATTAAGGAACTTGTTCAACTGAGGTGCTCCATTTTCATGAAACACCATAGGAAAGACAAGGCCCTTTCAATCGATAGTAAGCCGATGAATACCTTTTCATAAGTAAGACGTGGATTTCTCGGATCTGAGAAGAAAGTACAAAGTTTTAGGGTAATTGATCTGAGAAGAAAGTACAAAGTTTTAGGGTAATTGATCTGAGAAGAAAGTACAAAGTTTTAGGGTAATTGATCTGAGAAGAAAGTACAAAGTTTTAAGGTAATTGTTTCTATTGCGAAGGTCCCTTTTGCGGTCTTGGTGGCCTATTGGAGACGTCCCTGCATGACAGTCTATTGGGTGGAGGTTCGAGAGTCTGTAGAGTTTACAACCTTATCATATAAGCAAGGGATTATAACAAACAAAACTAAAATAATGTATATACACAATAATATATATATATATATATATATATACATATATATATATATACATATATATATATACATATATATATACATATATATATATACATATATATATATGTATGTATATATATATATATATATGTAGAGTATATATATATATATATATATATAGGTAGGTAGGTAGGTAGGTCTACAGTACCTGCTGAGTCATCAGTAGCCATTGCCTGGTCCTTCCTGGTCCTAACTAGATAAGAGGTGGGCCTTGAGCGCTGATCATATGAGTATATGATTAGTCTCTAGAAAATTGTCCTGTCCCTTGCCTCTATTCATGAGTTACCTTTAAACTTTTAAAGAGGTGGAATTTCTAACACAAAAAGATGTTAATTTTAATATTGGCATAAAGCCCAGTATGAAAAATGATCTTATTTTCTGCGGATGAAGTCACTCTTAAGAAACTTTCCACCCTTCCATGAACCAGGTATTTATTTTATATTAATGTTGTGACTGTTCGTAAAATATTTTACATTTCCTTGTTTCCTTTCTTCAATGGGCTATTTTCCTTGTTGGGGCCCCAGGGCTTATAGCATACTGCTTTCCCAACTAGGGTTGTAGCTTAGCAAGTAATAATAATAATAATAATAATAATAATAATAATAATAAGTAATGAAATAGGGTTGAGTTTTGGTAAAGCATCACACTCATGCCATTCAGAAGATTAAATCCTATTTCTCTTGTATACTAGTCATCCAAAAATTCAAAGATATATATATATGTATATATATATATATATATATGTATATATATATATATATATATATATATGAAAATGTGTGTGTCTTCTTTGAACCCATAATGTTAAATGCTAAATATTTTTAAAAATCTATTTCGTATTTTTCACTCTACATGTTATTCATGTTATTTAGTCATTCGGATAAAAAGGTGTGTGGCAGATTGATAAAAAGACAGTATAACTCGGAAGAGGAATATTGAGTGACCTGAACATCGATAGAGAGAGAGAGAGAGAGAGAGAGAGAGAGAGAGAAATTGTCACCAACTGATTATAGAGATACAAAGGAGAGAGAGAGAGAGAGAGAGAGAGAGAGAGAGAGAGAGAGAGAGAGAGAGAGAGAGAGAGAGAGAGAGAAATTGTTACCAACTGATTATAGAGATACAAAGGAGAGAGAGAGAGAGAGAGAGAGAGAGAGAGAGAGAGAGAGAGAGAGAGAGAGAGAGAGAGAGAGAGAGAGAGAGGAATTGTCACCAACTGATTATAGAGATACAAAGGATATCTGAAATCGTCGTCTAAGTTACGTTAAACTTCTTAAATTTTCTATTTTTAATTTATAAATAGATGATAATATTAGCTCTAACCTCCAATAGATTTTTTACTTGTAAAACCCATTGCGTATAAGAGTGTAATTGTTTTACTTTATGCTAATTTAGAAAGTAAATGGCTAACCAGGTTCTACTTACCTAACATTATATATATATATATATATATATATATATATATATATATATATATATATATATATATATATATATATATATTATATATATATAAATTTATATTATATATATATATATATAATACACACATATATATATATATATATATATATATATATATATATATACATATATATATATATATATATATATATATATATATATATATATATATATATATATAATATACATACTGATATACATATATATGCATACTGATATACATAATATATATATATATATATATATATATATATATATATATATATATATATATATATATATATACATAGCCTATATAAAACACTCCTGTATTTGTATATAAAACAATTGCTAGATGCAATAAAAAAAAGTGATAAAATAATTTAAACGGCTTGCATACGCATGATGCAAAAGACAAACGCAAAAAAAAAAAAAAAAAACGTAAGTATGAATTTCAATTTCGAAGATATGCAAATGTTTCGTGCGTCCTAAAAAAGTTTCTCCATCGAACGCCCAGAAGTTCTAATAAATTCTAATGAATGCAGAACATTAGGTCTGAAGCCAATCTCTTAATTATCGGTGATAGTATCTGGTGCGGGTTCCCGTCAGAATGAAAAAAATAATGGATTAGCTGGAATTTTAACTTATGATAATGATGTTCGTGTAATTACAAGATTAATTTTCTTATAATTCATTTAATTATAACCATTTTACTTATGTTAGAGCCTTTTTAGTAATAAAATGTGAATTATTAAGGTCACTAACTTTTTACATATTGAAAATGCCAGAAATTCCGCTGATTAATATCCTTATGGATGTTATTGTTGAGACTTTATATTCATTATATGAAGGACTATGACTACGTTAAATCAACTAGCTGCGAAAGCATGCCTAATTAGAAAAAGAACTCCGAGAGTGCAGACCTCCCCCACGGCAGCTTATTTCTCGAAACCAACTTGCCTTTCCCGGAGTCAATTTAGACCTTAGGCGTATATGAAGTCTGTGTGACAATCACGTGCGAACTTAAGGTTACGGTCAATTCGGTCGACCTTTTGCTCGACTTTAACCTTTGACCTGGGACTTTCAAAATTGAATCACTTCCACGTCTCATCATAAAAATTAGTCCCTGAAAGTTTCACTACTTTATGAATAAAATTGTTGCCAAAAAGATGTTCACAAACAAACGAACACGAGCGAAAAGATAACCTCCTTCCAACTTCGTTGGCGGAGGTAAAAGTACATTTGACTTGCTCTACGGAGTAATTGCAGATAATTCAATTAAAAATCAAAGTTGTCAGGTCCCAGCCTCCTTATCACCTCCGCCAACGAAGTTGGAAAGAGGTTATGTTTTACCCCCTGCTTGTGTGCGTTTGTTTGTTTGTGAACAGCTTCCTGGCCATAGTTTTAATCGTAGAGTAATGAAACTTGCAGGGATTAACTTTTATGTAAAAAGCTGGAAATGATTAAATTTTGGAAGGTCAAGATCAAAGATCTAGGTCCCGGTCAAGCAAAATTTCCAATAATCAGCCATAAGTTGGACATCGTTGACACAGAGACTTCAAACTTGGGTCATTTTTTAGTGTATGAAAACCCACGCCAATTAATACATGTTCAGGTCAAAGATCAAGGTCAAGGTCGAGAAATAAGCTGCCGCTGCAGAGGTCTGCGCTCTACTGATTGCCCCTCTAGTTAAGGAAGTGAAGGCTAAATCTGAGAGACTGTCTCTCAGGCAAACCTAAAGCAAGACTTTTGAGACTGTCTCTCAGGCAAACCCAAAGCAAGTTTTGAATCTCTCAGTCAAACCCAAAGCAAGATTTGAGAGACTGTCTCTTAGGCAAACCCAAAGCAAGATTTGAGAGACTGTCTCTCAGGCAAACCCAAAGCAAGTTTTGAATCTCTCAGTCAAACCCAAAGCAAGATTTGAGAGACTGTCTCTTAGGCAAACCCAAAGCAAGATTTGAGAGACTGTCTCTCAGGCAAACCCAAAGCAAGTTTTGAATCTCTCAGTCAAACCCAAAGCAAGATTTGAGAGACTGTCTCTTAGGCAAACCCAAAGCAAGATTTAAGTGACTGTCTCTCAGGCAAACCCAAAGCAAGTTTTGAATCTCTCAGTCAAACCCAAAACAAGATTTGAGAGACTGTCTCTTAGGCAAACCCAAAGCAAGATTTGAGTGACTGTCTCTCAGGCAAACCAAAAGCAAGATTTGAGAGACTATCTCAGTCAAACCCAAAGCAAGATTTGAGAGACTGTCTCTCAGGCAAACCCAAAGCAAGTTTTGAATCTCTCAGTCAAACCCAAAGCAAGTTTTGAATCTCTCAGTCAAACCCAAAGCAAGATTTGAGAGACTGTCTCTTAGGCAAACCCAAAGCAAGATTTGAGTGACTGTCTCTCAGGCAAACCCAAAGCAAGATTTGAGAGACTATCTCTCAGGCGAACCCAAAGCAAGATTTGAGAGACTGTCTCTCAGTCAAACCCAAAGCAAGATTTGAGAGACTATCTCTCAGTCAAACCCAAAGCAAGATTTGAGAGACTGTCTCTCAGGCAAACCCAAAGCAAGTTTTGAATCTCTCAGTCAAACCCAAAGCAAGATTTGAGAGACTGTCTCTTAGGCAAACCCAAAGCAAGATTTGAGTGACTGTCTCTCAGGCAAACCCAAAGCAAGATTTGAGAGACTATCTCTCAGGCAAACCCAAAGCAAGATTTGAGAGACTATCTCTCAGGCAAACCCAAAGCAAGATTTGAGAGACTGTCTCTCAGGCAAACCCAAAGCAAGATTTGAGAGTCTGTCTCTCAGGCAAACCCAAAGCAAGATTTGAGAGACTGTCTCTCAGGCAAACCCAAAGCAAGTTTTGAATCTCTCAGTCAAACCCAAAGCAAGATTTGAGAGACTGTCTCTTAGGCAAACCCAAAGCAAGATTTAAGTGACTGTCTCTCAGGCAAACCCAAAGCAAGTTTTGAATCTCTCAGTCAAACCCAAAGCAAGATTTGAGAGACTGTCTCTTAGGCAAACCCAAAGCAAGATTTGAGTGACTGTCTCTCAGTCAAACCCAAAGCAAGATTTGAGAGACTATCTCTCAGTCAAACCCAAAGCAAGATTTGAAAGACTGTCTCTCAGTCAAACCCAAAGCAAGATTTGAGAGACTGTCTCTCAGTCAAACCCAAAGCAAGATTTGAGAGACTGTCTCTCAGTCAAACCCAAAGCAAAATTTTTAAGACTGTCTCTCAGTCAAACCCAAAGCAAGATTTGAGAGACTGTCTCTCAGGCAAACCCGTAGCAAGATTTGAGAGACTGTCTCTCAGGCAAACCCGTAGCAAGATTTGAGAGACTGTCTCTCAGTCAAACCCAAAGCAAGATTTGAGAGAATGTCTCTCAGTCTAACCCAAAGCAAGATTTGAGAGACTGTCTCTCAGTCAAACCCAAAGCAAGATTTGAGAGACTGTCTCTCAGGCAAACCCGTAGCAAGATTTGAGAGACTGTCTCTCAGTCTAACCCAAAGCAAGATTTGAGAGACTGTCTCTCAGTCAAACCCGTAGCAAGATTTGAGAGACTATCTCTCAGGCAAACCCGTAGCAAGATTTGAGAGACTGTCTCTCAGTCAAACCCAAAGCAAGATTTGAGAGACTGTCTCTCAGTCAAACCCAAAGCAAGATTTGAGAGACTGTCTCTTAGGCAAACCCAAAGCAAGATTTGAGTGACTGTCTCTCAGGCAAACCCAAAGCAAGTTTTGAATCTCTCAGTCAAACCCAAAGCAAGATTTGAGAGACTGTCTCTTAGGCAAACCCAAAGCAAGATTTGAGTGACTGTCTCTCAGTCAAACCCAAAGCAAGATTTGAGAGACTATCTCTCAGTCAAACCCAAAGCAAGATTTGAAAGACTGTCTCTCAGTCAAACCCAAAGCAAGATTTGAGAGACTGTCTCTCAGTCAAACCCAAAGCAAGATTTGAGAGACTGCTTCTCAGTCAAACCCAAAGCAAGATTTTTAAGACTGTTTCTCAGTCAAACCCAAAGCAAGATTTGAGAGACTGTTTCTCAGGCAAACCCAAAGCAAGATTTGAGAGACTGTCTCTCAGGCAAACCCAAAGCAAGATTTGAGAGACTGTCTCTCAGGCAAACCCGTAGCAAGATTTGAGAGACTGTCTCTCAGGCAAACCCAAAGCAAGATTTGAGAGACTGTCTCTCAGGCAAACCCAAAGCAAGATTTGAGAGACTGTCTCTCAAGCAAACCCGTAGCAAGATTTGAGAGACTGTCTCTCAGTCAAACCCAAAGCAAGATTTGAGAGAATGTCTCTCAGTCTAACCCAAAGCAAGATTTGAGAGACTGTCTCTCAGGCAAACCCGTAGCAAGATTTGAGAGACTGTCTCTCAGGCAAACCCGTAGCAAGATTTGAGAGACTGTCTCTCAGGCAAACCCAAAGCAAGATTTGAGAGACTGTCTCTCAGGCAAACCCAAAGCAAGATTTGAGAGACTGTCTCTCAGGCAAACCCAAAGCAAGATTTGAGAGACTGTCTCTCAGGCAAACCCAAAGCAAGATTTGAGAGACTGTCTCTCAGGCAAACCCGTAGCAAGATTTGAGAGACTGTCTCTCAGTCAAACCCAAAGCAAGATTTGAGAGACTGTCTCTCAGGCAAACCCAAAGCAAGATTTGAGAGACTGTCTCTCAGGCAAACCCAAAGCAAGATTTGAGAGACTGTCTCTCAGGCAAACCCAAAGCAAGATTTGAGAGACTGTCTCTCAGGCAAACCCAAAGCAAGATTTGAGAGACTGTCTCTCAGTCTAACCCAAAGCAAGATTTGAGAGACTGTCTCTCAGGCAAACCCGTAGCAAGATTTGAGAGACTGTCTCTCAGGCAAACCCGTAGCAAGATTTGAGAGACTGTCTCTCAGTCAAACCCAAAGCAAGATTTGAGAGAATGTCTCTCAGTCTAACCCAAACCAAGATTTGAGAGACTGTCTCTCAGGCAAACCCAAACCAAGATTTGAGAGACTGTCTCTCAGGCAAACCCGTAGCAAGATTTGAGAGACTGTCTCTCAGTCAAACCCGTAGCAAGATTTGAGAGACTGTCTCTCAGTCAAACCCGTAGCAAGATTTGAGAGACTGTCTCTCAGGCAAACCCGTAGCAAGATTTGAGAGACTGTCTCTCAGTCAAACCCAAAGCAAGATTTGAGAGAATGTCTCTCAGTCTAACCCAAAGCAAGATTTGAGAGACTGTCTCTCAGGCAAACCCAAAGCAAGATTTGAGAGACTGTCTCTCAGGCAAACCCAAAGCAAGATTTGAGAGACTGTCTCTCAGGCAAACCCAAAGCAAGATTTGAGAGACTGTCTCTCAGTCAAACCCAAAGCAAGATTTTAAAGACTGTCTCTCAGGCAAACCCAAAGCAAGATTAGAGACACTGTCTCTCAGTCAAACCCAAAGCAAGATTTGAGAGACCGTCTCTCAGGCAAACCCAATGCAAATTTTGAATCTCTCAGGCAAACCCAAAGCAAGATTAGAGACACTGTCTCTCAGTCAAACCTAAAGCAAGATTTGAGAGACTGTCTCTCAGGCAAACCCAAAGCAAGATTAGAGACACTGTCTCTCAGTCAAACCCAAAGCAAGATTTGAGAGACCGTCTCTCAGGCAAACCCAATGCAAATTTTGAATCTCTCAGGCAAACCCAAAGCAAGATTAGAGACACTGTCTCTCAGTCAAACCCAAAGCAAGATTTGAGAGACCGTCTCTCAGGCAAACCCAATGCAAATTTTGAATCTCTCAGGCAAACCCAAAGCAAGATTAGAGACACTGTCTCTCAGTCAAACCTAAAGCAAGATTTGAGAGACTGTCTCTCAGGCAAACCCAAAGCAAGATTAGAGACACTGTCTCTCAGTCAAACCCAAAGCAAGATTTGAGAGACCGTCTCTCAGGCAAACCCAATGCAAATTTTGAATCTCTCAGGCAAACCCAAAGCAAGATTAGAGACACTGTCTCTCAGTCAAACCCAAAGCAAGATTTGAGAGACCGTCTCTCAGGCAAACCCAATGCAAATTTTGAATCTCTCAGGCAAACCCAAAGCAAGATTAGAGACACTGTCTCTCAGTCAAACCTAAAGCAAGATTTGAGAGACTGTCTCTCAGGCAAACCCACAGCAAGATTTGAGAGACTGTCTCTCAGGCAAACCCACAGCAAGATTTGAGAGAATGTCTCTCAGTCTAACCCAAACCAATATTTGAGAGACTGTCTCTCAGGCAAACCCAAACCAAGATTTGAGAGACTGTCTCTCAGGCAAACCCGTAGCAAGATTTGAGAGACTGTCTCTCAGTCAAACCCGTAGCAAGATTTGAGAGACTGTCTCTCAGGCAAACCCGTAGCAAGATTTGAGAGACTGTCTCTCAGTCAAACCCAAAGCAAGATTTGAGAGAATGTCTCTCAGTCTAACCCAAAGCAAGATTTGAGAGACTGTCTCTCAGGCAAACCCAAAGCAAGATTTGAGAGACTGTCTCTCAGGCAAACCCAAAGCAAGATTTGAGAGACTGTCTCTCAGTCAAACCCAAAGCAAGATTTGAGAGACTGTCTCTCAGGCAAACCCAAAGCAAGATTTGAGAGACTGTCTCTCAGTCAAACCCAAAGCAAGATTTTAAAGACTGTCTCTCAGGCAAACCCAAAGCAAGATTAGAGACACTGTCTCTCAGTCAAACCCAAAGCAAGATTTGAGAGACTGTCTCTCAGGCAAACCCAATGCAAATTTTGAATCTCTCAGGCAAACCCAAAGCAAGATTAGAGACACTGTCTCTCAGTCAAACCTAAAGCAAGATTTGAGAGACTGTCTCTCAGGCAAACCCAAAGTAAGATTAGAGACACTGTCTCTCAGTCAAACCCAAAGCAAGATTTGAGAGACCGTCTCTCAGGCAAACCCAATGCAAATTTTGAATCTCTCAGGCAAACCCAAAGCAAGATTAGAGACACTGTCTCTCAGTCAAACCTAAAGCAAGATTTGAGAGACTGTCTCTCAGGCAAACCCAAAGCAAGATTAGAGACACTGTCTCTCAGTCAAACCCAAAGCAAGATTTGAGAGACCGTCTCTCAGGCAAACCCAAAGCAAGATTTGAGAGACTGTCTCTCAGGCAAACCCAAAGCAAGATTTGAGAGACTGTCTCTCAGTCATACCCAAAGCAAGATTTTAAAGACTGTCTCTCAGGCAAACCCAAAGCAAGATTAGAGACACTGTCTCTCAGTCAAACCCAAAGCAAGATTTGAGAGACTGTCTCTCAGGCAAACCCAAAGCAAGATTAGAGACACTGTCTCTCAGTCAAACCTAAAGCAAGATTTGAGAGACTGTCTCTCAGGCAAACCCAAAGCAAGATTAGAGACACTGTCTCTCAGTCAAACCCAAAGCAAGATTTGAGAGACTGTCTCTCAGGCAAACCCAAAGCAAGATTAGAGACACTGTCTCTCAGTCAAACCTAAAGCAAGATTTGAGAGACTGTCTCTCAGGCAAACCCAAAGCAAGATTAGAGACACTGTCTCTCAGTCAAACCCAAAGCAAGATTTGAGAGACTGTCTCTCAGGCAAACCCAAAGCAAGATTTGAGAGACTGTCTCTCAGGCAAACCCAAAGCAAGATTTGAGAGACTGTCTCTCAGGCAAACCCAAAGCAAGATTTGAGAGACTGTCTCTCAGTCAAACCCAAAGCAAGATTTGAGAGACTGTCTCTCAGGCAAACCCAAAGCAAGATTTGAGAGACTGTCTCTCAGTCAAACCCAAAGCAAGATTTTAAAGACTGTCTCTCAGGCAAACCCAAAGCAAGATTAGAGACACTGTCTCTCAGTCAAACCCAAAGCAAGATTTGAGAGACTGTCTCTCAGGCAAACCCAATGCAAATTTTGAATCTCTCAGGCAAACCCAAAGCAAGATTAGAGACACTGTCTCTCAGTCAAACCTAAAGCAAGATTTGAGAGACTGTCTCTCAGGCAAACCCAAAGCAAGATTAGAGACACTGTCTCTCAGTCAAACCCAAAGCAAGATTTGAGAGACCGTCTCTCAGGCAAACCCAATGCAAATTTTGAATCTCTCAGGCAAACCCAAAGCAAGATTAGAGACACTGTCTCTCAGTCAAACCCAAAGCAAGATTTGAGAGACCGTCTCTCAGGCAAACCCAAAGCAAGATTTGAGAGACTGTCTCTCAGGCAAACCCAAAGCAAGATTTGAGAGACTGTCTCTCAGTCATACCCAAAGCAAGATTTTAAAGACTGTCTCTCAGGCAAACCCAAAGCAAGATTAGAGACACTGTCTCTCAGTCAAACCCAAAGCAAGATTTGAGAGACTGTCTCTCAGGCAAACCCAAAGCAAGATTAGAGACACTGTCTCTCAGTCAAACCTAAAGCAAGATTTGAGAGACTGTCTCTCAGGCAAACCCAAAGCAAGATTAGAGACACTGTCTCTCAGTCAAACCCAAAGCAAGATTTGAGAGACTGTCTCTCAGGCAAACCCAAAGCAAGATTTGAGAGACTGTCTCTCAGGCAAACCCAAAGCAAGATTTGAGAGACTGTCTCTCAGGCAAACCCAAAGCAAGATTTGAGAGACTGTCTCTCAGGCAAACCCAAAGCAAGATTAGAGACACTGTCTCTCAGTCAAACCCAAAGCA
>NC_090763.1:62452500-62455628 GCF_036898095.1 Palaemon carinicauda
ACGGATTAAAACAGAAAACTTACGAGACTTATGTAATAGAAAACGAAACTTTTCCAGCTGTATATTTTACCCCAGACTAACCTATTATTGAGAGACGAGCCAGAATATTCATAAATCGAATGTGATCTAAAATTGGTAAGAATAGAATTACTTTATAAAATTTCAAAACCATTATTCTTACTCTTAATTTATTCAGACAAATGAGACCAACATCTTGATACAGAGTAATACAGATGCTACCGATAGTTATGGGATCCATTGACTGGCCAGGCAGTACTACATTGGATCCTTCTCTCTTGTTATGGTTCATTTTCCTTTTGTCAACATATACAATGAATAGTCTGGCCTATTCTTTTACGTATTCTCTTCTGTCTTCATACACCTGACAACACTGAGATTACCAAACAATTCTTCTTCACCGATGGGGTTAACCACTGCAGTTAGCCACTTTCCTTTTGGTAAGGGTACAAGAGACTCTTTAGTTATGATAAGCAGCTCTTCTAGGCGATGCACGCTCCAAAGCCAAACCATTGTTCTATAGTCTTGGGTAGTGCCATAGCCTCTGTACCATGGTCTTCCGCAGTCTTGGGTTAGAGTTCTCTTGCTGGAAGTACACTGAGGCACACTATTCTGTCTTAATTCTCTTTCATAGTTTATATAAGAAATGTTTATTCTAATGTTACTGTTCTTAAAAATATCTTATTTGTCCTTGTTTCCTTTCCTCACTGGGCTATTTTCCCTGTTGGAACCCCTGGGCTTATAGCATCCTGCTTTTCCAACTACCGTTGTAGTTTAGTAAGTAAGTAATATAAAAATAATTTTCATCTTAATTGATAGAATTACTAACGATATGATAACAATGCCCAAAAAACTTATCGTTGCAACAGTAGCCTACTATTCAATACGGATCAAATGTTCATTGTGACGGAATGAACTTAAAGGACTTAAAATCCCAGTGTCTCAATAATATGAGTTTTTTTCTGCATCATCAACTGTCTACTGTATCCTACATATTCCCTCTACGGGTGAGTTACATTTAAGTCTATGCCCTAGCTGATTCTTTTGTGTTTTTGCTGTTCACATTCTGGTTTGGGTGGATGGATGGAGTGAAGGAAGCTCTGGGTGATAGGAGGATAGATGTGAGAGAGGCAAGAGAGCGTGCTAGAAAAAGGAATGAATGGCGAGCGATTGTGACGCACTTCCGGTAGGCCATGCTGCTTCCTCTGATGCCTTAGATGACCGCGGAGGTAGCAGCAGTAGGGGATTCAGCATTATGAAGCTTCATCTGTGGTGGATAACGGGGGAGGGTGGACTGTGGCACCCTAGCAGTACCAGCTGAACTCGGTTGAGTCTCTTGTCAGGCTGGGAGGAACGTAGAGAGTTGAGATCCCCTTTTTGTTTTTGTTTCATTTGTTGATGTCGGCTACCCCCCAAAATTGGGGTAATTGCCTTAGTATATGTATGTACATTCTGGTTGAGGATTATTCTAATGATGATATCTATACCTTTTTCTACAGTGGCAGTAAAATAAAATAGTCAGAGTCAGTCTTTCACACATATAAATGTCTATGGATACAGACCTCTCATTTTTTTGGATGGCTAGTGTTATCATCTCTTTACATTAGTTTTCAATAACATGTTAGCAATTAAAGGTTTAAAGATTTAAAGGTCACTCATGAATGGTAGAGGCAAGGGACAGTGACATTCCCCTATCAAGCAGGACAATGCTCTAGAGACTGACCATATATATATATATATATATATATATATATATATATATATATATATATATATATATATATATATATATATATATATATATATATATATATATATATATGATCAATGCCCAAGCCCCCTCTCTACTCAAGCTAGGACCACGGAGGGGCAGGCAATGATTGCTTAATACTCATAGATAGTCATATAGGCTCCCCCAAACACCTCATCCTTAGTTCACAAGGATGGTGTTGATGCAGCGACCAAAGAAGCTAATGAGTTTGAGCGGGACTCGAACCCCAGTCTGGCATTCACAAGTCAGGGACGTTACCACATCGGCCACAACAACCCTTGTGGTGGATCTTTCATCGCCCCTATCAACCAAGGCGAAAAGCAATAATTGGTATGATATTCCACCATAGGGTTTACATTTACTAAAGGTCCATCGCATATGGTGCTGCATATAGCTGTGGCCCTTCTCAAAAAAGTTTTGTTTTAAGGATTTCTATTATGGCCAGTTTCATCTCCTTTACGTATAAAAAGGCCTCTTAAGAAATACAGTAACTTCTATTTGAGATGTCCTTGATAAGACATCTGGGATGAGTCTTGGATCAGTACTTCCGAAAGGTAAGCTAGAGACATATCTTCAATCTATTGTTGCATAAGTAATGTATGCATAAGTCTATCTACGAACCAGTAACACCGAACAGGGAGGCGGGACGAACGTATGGGTAAAGTCCAAATTATTAGTTGCGTCCAGAACTTGGTTGGAGAACGTTGATTGACGTTTGCAATCGCAACCTTCTTCTTCCTACTAATGATGCAATCGTTTGTATTTCTTCGTCTCCGACTGGTAAAACGGGCATAAGTTTTGGATGATCCCTTCCCAGAAAGAGATTCATTTTTGTTACGGAGTCTAACTATTTAGAAAAAAATAAGACGGCCGATTGGAAAGCTAGGAAGGAACTGCCTGGAATGAAGGCAGAGTCTACTTGTGGGTAGACCACCTATGTCTGGTTATGGGAAGGTAGGAGGGTAATGTATAACCTGACTTCATGTAAGGAATATAACCATCGAAACTAATGATTTATTGGAATGAAGTTCTAGTTGTAAGATGGTCTACAGTCCTTAAAAGCAGAAAGATAGCTTGCACGCATGCGGTTACGAATGCAACATGCGTAACTTCTTTGCCTAAGGGTAAATGTTTGAAACGAGCCTGAGTCCGCTTGCAGGGATAATGTATGTCCGACAAATTGAAACATTACTACCCAAAAACATTTGATTGTCAACTTACTGTAGCATTCTCAATATGTTCGTGAGCGTCTGAACCTAGCATAACGATCATCCTTCCGTTGGTATTAAAAGTTTGCCTAGGTGGGGCTTGCTAACATTCGTACCGTAATGAGAAGATG
>NC_090763.1:62461128-62486986 GCF_036898095.1 Palaemon carinicauda
GTCAACTAGAATAGGCAACTTGATGCTATTTTCCTTCCCGGGCCAAAAGCGATTATAAGTAAAGAGAAGGAAATATTCTCCTTACTCTCTGAAAGAAGGAAGGGTATAAAGGTTTAAAAGCCGCTCATGAATGGCAGAGGCAAAAGACAGTGACATACCTTATCGAGTAGGACAATGCCCTAGAGACTGACCGTATAAGCATGTGATCGGCGCCCAAGCTAGGACCAAGGAGGGCCAGGCAATGGCTGCTGATGATTCGGTAGATTGACCTGTAGGCTCTCATAAGGTTGCTGAGGTTGCAGCCACCCAAAAAACTAACGAGTTTGAGAGGGCCTCGAACCCCAGTTTGGCGTTCACCAGTCAGGAACGTTACCACATTGGCCACCACAACCCTATAAGCGGACGGGAATAAACAGAAGCAGGAAGAGAATTGCCTAGATTGCCTTCAAAGCGAATGAAAATTATCATGGAAGCGATTAAGGTTAGTAGGATTGCCGATTTGCATTGAGAGGTGGTGAATTTCATCCTTCGAACGCGTTGGAATAAGGACTGAAATAGTACCTACAAGAGGGAGGGAGAGAGAGAGAGAGAGAGAGAGAGAGAGAGAGAGAGAGAGAGAGAGAGAGAGAGAGAGAGAGAGAGAAAGAGAGAGACTTTACATTCTGCTCTCTTGGGATGATTTTTATTTAAATGGTAATTTATTCATGAAAATATTTCCCAGCCAACCATATTTTTCTTCTTATAATCGTGAAATTATTATTTTTTTTTTAACTGACTAAATTTTTGTCATTATGGCGAACGGTATATTTGAATACCTGTCTCGTTTCTCAGGACGTGGCGAGATCAATACATACAGAGTAGATAACATTTCTGGATGGAGGAAGGAAATTAAACCCATATTTATAACAAGACTGGAGGCTTTGGGAGATGTAATCTGCCTCGCTTGAATTAGTTTAAGGCTTATTGTAAGGTTCGGGAAAATACCTGTGGGAGGGAATCAAAACTCCAAGAGTATAAGCGAAAAAGGTTCAGTCGAATCTTTGTTTATATTCATCCTTTTAAAGTTTGAATCGTGAAACATTCACAATCCTAATTTATATATATATATATATATATATATATATATATATATATATATATATATATATATATATATATCATATATATATATTATATGTAAAAGTTTATATGGACATATCTGTTTTGACGTTGTTACTGTTTTTAGAATGATTTATTGTTAATTTATTCTCATCATTTGTTTATTTCCTTATTTCCTTTCCGCACTGGGCTATTTTTCCCTATTGGAGCCCTTGGGCTTATAGCATCTTGCTTTTCTAGCTAGGGTTGTAGCTTGGTTAGTAATAATATATATATATATATATATATATATATATATATATATATATATATATATATATATATATATATATATAAAATATTATATACACCTTTAATTATTTTAAATTAGTTGGTCTTGTTGAAGGCAATAGCGTGCACAGGTATATCATGCCTTGCCAAGGTCATTTGTCAACAGCTTGAACGATATGCGTCAATTTGTATGAAAATAATGGGTTCTGTAACTGTAAGATAACGTTTTTTAATACGATTTAAGTCTTGCATTTTTTATAACTGCTAAGATGGAATATCACTTTATGGGATATCGTCATCATAACCTTCTGTTATTATTGCTGGTTTTATGTACTCTTAAGAAAATTTTAATGAAATATCACTTTCACCTGTTAGTTTTTATTAGTGAAGGACAAGGTGAAATTGTATGTTTATTCAACGCAGAGTTTATGTAAATAATTTGTCTTCTAATATGCAAGTACTAAAATTCTAAATCTTTTTTTACATAAATAATGACGTAATACCAATTCTGTTCCAGTCCCCAGTTGTATCAGTTCGTTTTGCTAGGTTATTTTATTGTTCTTCTCTGGGTGATATGGCTTAAGGTGGAGGATTAAAGTCATCTACATAGTTGCTGTGGGTAGAAGATTGATCTACTGAAGTCAAGTTACTGGGTGTCGTTACTACTGTAGATACTAGCGCTTAGTTATGTAGCAACAATACAGTCTTGTGTAGAAAAGTACACACACACATATACTATATATATATATTATACTGTATATATATATATATATATATATATATATATATATATATATATATATATATATATAATATGCGCATGAGAGAGAGAGAGAGAGAGAGAGAGAGAGAGAGAGAGAGAGAGAGAGAGAGAGAGAGAGAGAGAGAGAGAGTCAAACCAATTTGAACTAAAAAGTGGAAATACTCCTATAAAGGATATATATATATATATATATATATATATATATATATATATATATAGAGAGAGAGAGAGAGAGAGAGAGAGAGAGAGAGAGAGAGAGAGAGAGAGAGAGAGAGAGAGAGAGTTAACCCTGATCCTATTAACCATGGAATCGCAATATAATTGCTCGTACCCTTCTTGTTCCGAGGGGAACACATTCATGCGCTGGGTACGAATCCATAAATGTCAGACTTTGCTGTCCGGTGCGGCCAGTTTGAAGAGAGAGAGAAAAAAAGAGGAGACGAAAGCGGATAGATGTTAGAGTCCATGAATTTGAAAGAAGGAATTGAGTTGAAAGATGGGTAAATAGAAGAATGAAAGAGTCAAATGAATAAAAGTCCATGAATTTGAAAGAAGGAATAGAGTTGGAGAATAGGTAAATAGAAGAATGAAAGTCCATGAATTTGAAAAAAGGAATGGAGTTGGAAAATTGGTAAATAGAAGAATGAAAGAGTCAAATGAATAAAAGTCCATGAATTTGAAAGAAGGAATCGAGTTGAAAAATGGGTAAATAGAAGAATGAAAGAGTCAAATGAATAAAAGTCCATGAATTTGAAAAAAGGAATGGAGTTGGAAAATTGGTAAATAGAAGAATGAAAGAGTCAGATGAATAAAAGTCCATGAATTTGAAAGAAGTAATGGAGTTGGAGAGTGGGTAAATAGAAGAATGAAAGAGTCAAATGAATAAAAGTCCATGAATTTGAAATAAGTAATGGAGTTGGAGAGTGGGTAAATAGAAGAATGAAAGAGTCAAATGAATAAAAGTCCACGAATTTGAAATAAGTAATGCAGTTGGAGAGTGGGTAAATAGAAGAATGAAAGAGTCAAATGAATAAAAGTCCATGAATTTGAAAGAAGGAATCGAGTAGGAAAATGGGTAAATAGAAAAATGAAAGAGTCAAATGAATAAAAGCCATGAATTTGAAAGAAGGAATCGAATTTGAGAATTAGTCAAAAGAATAAAAGTCAAATGAATAAAAGTCCTAGAATTTGATAGAAAGAATCGTGTAGGAGGATGGGTAAATAGAAGAATGAAAGAATCAAGAGAATAAAAGTCCGAGAATTTGAAAGAAGGAATCAAGTTAGGGAATGGGTAAATAGAATAATGAAAGAGTCAAGAGAATAAAAGTCCGAGAATATGAAAGAAGGAATCAAGATGGAAGATGGGTAAATGAAAGAATGAAAGAGTCAAGAGAATATAAGTCCGAGAATTTGAAAGAAGGAATCAAGTTGGAAAATGGGTAAATGAAAGAATGAAAGAGTCAAGAGAATAAAAGTCTGAGAATTTGAAAGAAGGAATCAAGATGGAAAATGGGTAAATGAAAGAATGAAAGAGTCAAGAGAATAAAAGTCCGAGAATTTGAAAGAAGGAATCAAGTTGGAAAATGGGTAAATGAAAGAATGAAAGAGTCAAGAGAATAAAAGTCCGAGAATTTGAAAGAAGGAATCAAGTTGGAAAATGGGTAAATGAAAGAATGAAAGAGTCAAGAGAATAAAAGTCCGAGAATTTGAAAGAAGGAATCAAGTTGGAATATGGGTAAATGAAAGAATGAAAGAGTCAAATGAATAAAAGTCCCATCTGCCAGTTGGTCTAAATTCTAAAAATAGAATAAAGAAAAAAAAGTCCAAAACTTTAGAAGTGAAAGATTAAAGGGATAAAAAATCTAAAGGTTTAAAAGTATAAGATTAAAAACTAAGAAAATCCAATGATTTAAAAGTAGGTTAAAAGAATATAAATCCAAAAGTTCAAAGATAAAAGATTAAGAAATCCAAAGGTTGCCAAAGGGTATTAGCAAACCGATAATAAAGAATATTTAAAAAAGGAATAGATAATTTTTATGGTGAATTTATCATCGTTATTATCGGAAAAGTATAATAAAATAATTTAATCTTGTGAAATATTACAAATATCTTGATGAAATCTGTTAAAGCTGAGGCTTTTGAGATACTTCGTATCAGGTTCTTGCAAAGCTTGAAGTCTAGCCTTCTTCTTCTTCTTCTTCTTCTTCTTCTTCTTCTTCTTCTTCTTCTTCTTCTTCTTCTTCTTCTTCTTCTTCTTCTTCTTCTTCTTCTTCTTCTTCTTCTTTTTTTTTTTTTTTTTTTTTTTTACAAAAACACGACTGTGGATTTTTCTACATTATTCATGCTGTTATTTTAATTATTATTATTTCCATTATTATCATTATAATTATTATTAAGATTATTATTTATTAATATTATTGTTATTATTATTATCATTATTATTATTATTATTTCTACTTTAGGTCAAGTTCCATATTATTACTATTATCATTTTGATTATTATAATCATTAATATAAAAAACAAATCACCATTAAAAATTTGCCGTAAAAATCGGTAAAAATCCCGGAATAAATGTTGCCAGACATTCACCGTTTTAAAAAAGGATATATTGACATTAAGGAGTGATATTACGGTCACCAACCCGTAAAAGATTGCAAAATAAGATGAAAAGTACGGTCGCCTGTAATTTATTGAAATACGGCTGAGATTAGTATATTTTTACGGAGAATTTCCGAACTTTTTTTTTTTTTTTTTTTTTTTTTTTTTTTTTTTTTTTTTTTTGTACAATGAATGGTAACATGGAAAGGGGCACATTATTTCTTTCAATAAATGAACATTTTTGTTTTATGTACCTTTTAGTTGACTGCTGTTGGTCGCATATTAGCTAGTGAAGGGTAGTAAGATATGTAGCTTTTAGTCAATGGACTGTTGTTATTGTTATTATTATTATTATTATTTTTATAATTATTACAAGCTAAGCTGTAACCCTATATGGAAAAGCAAGATGATATACTTTAAGCCCGAGGGCTCCATCAAGAAAATATAGCCCAGTGAGGAATGGAAACAAGGAATTAAAAAAAGCCAAGAGAAATAATAGACAATCAAAATAGAATACACTAAGAACAGTAACAACATTAAATTAGATTTTTCGTGTATAAACTATAAAAACTAGAGGAAGAGAAATAAGATAGAACAGCGTGTCCGAGTGTACTCTCAAGCAAGTTGCTAGTGAAGGGCAGGCAACTGCATCCCTAAATGATTCATGAAAGCTGGTTGGTACCACCATCTGAAGTTACCCTCTCTGACTGCTGTCACCTTCGTCGTCAAACTACCACGAGCCTTATTCGCTGGCTAAGTGAATAATAATAAGATGGGATTTATAGCAACCTTCTTTACTTATCAGAAATTCGCTTCCATTCTGACCCCCTTCTTTTTGGAAACACGCCTTTCATTCAACCTGCCATGCAGTGTTGCCAGATGGATTAGTGTAAAAATCCCTAAAACTCGTGATAAAAAATCCCCAAAACCACCCATAAATCCCCATTTCCAAAAATATATTTTCTTCTAATACAGAAATTACTCACTATGCTTCATGTAATTGTAAATAAACTAATTGCAACAATATAAAGGTTTACTCATCTCTATTTCTTCGTCATAGATATGTGTACAGAGTATCGTCACCAGTCATCCAAAATCCCCAAATCTAAGGATAAATTCCCAATTGTAGGGATAAGTCCCCAAATCTAGGGATAAATACCCATATCTGGCAACCCTGGAAGCATTTTATAGGGTCATGGTCTATTTCAACTTTCTTACATATTGGAAAACCTTCCTTACCTTTTACAATTTCGCTCTGCATTGCCAAGGATACATTTCAGAAATTCCTCTTCCATTCGAACTATCCCACCTTCTTGTGAATTTTCTTTCATTACAATTGCCTTATTTGTTTATAAATTTGTCCTATATACCAACTGTCTTACCTTCTAAAAGATTCGTTGGGTAAAGAGGAAAAGGAATATAAAATTGGTTTATCAGTAATGAAAGGCATCAGTCATTCAGTCTTTCAGGCAATGCGTGTTATGGCTGATTTTTTTTTTATTGCAGTAATGGATCAAATTAATCAAAATAAATATTGTATTACAAAAGCCAGTTTAAAGGTTTAAAGGTCGCTCATGAATAGCAGAGGCTAGGGACAGTGACCTTGCCCTATCGAGTAGGACTGACCATATATATATATATATATATATATATATATATATATATATATATATATATATATATATATATATGATCAGCGCCTGAGCCCCCTCTCCACCCAAACTAGGACCAAGGAGGGCCAGGCAATGGCTGCTGATGACTCAGTAGATGAACCTATAGGCTTCCCCAAACCCCCCATCCTTAGCTTACAAGGATAGTGAGGTTGAAGCGACCAAAGGAAAGTTTGAGAGGGACTTGAACCCCAGTCTGGTGTTCACTAGTCAGGGACGTTACCACATGGGCCACCACAACAACTTGCCATTATTTCAACTTATGTATGAGGCATTCGATTATTAATATCAAGTAATTGGCGTGACAATTTGACTGTCATAAGATACTTGTCTTTCATGATATAAAATTCTTTCGCTCGAGTAACATGAGAAAATCAAATGAGAACTAACCTTATTTTCAAGGTAATCAATGTCATCCGAGAGAGAGAGAGAGAGAGAGAGAGAGAGAGAGAGAGAGAGAGAGAGAGAGAGAGCGCGTAAAACTTGAAATAGATTGTAGTATAATGTATCTCTGGTTTAAGGAGAATTTCGAAATTAGTAGTCATCATGCATGCTTTTTTTTTATTATTTTTTTATTTTTATTTTTTTAACTAAGGGGCGTTACTCGCTATTATGCGCACCTGCCTTCAAACTGGGTTTGTTGTAGACTTTGTGAGCGTATTTGTGTGTGTGTGTGTGTGTATGTTGCCGAGGTTCTGAGAAAATTAATCCTAGCTAATCGTGTGATTTAGCCTTATTTGTAAGTGTCTGCCTGATAAGAAGGTTCACTCTAGCCATCTAATTATGGACCCCGAAGATCTCAGGAAGATGGATGGAATAAGAAAAACATTTAAATTGTTGTACAATTTTATCGTCTGTTGAATGTTTTTCAGAGATTATGATAACATTAAACATTTCTAAGTCGAATCAGGCATCTTAACGTTAGCAGCCAGAGGATTAAATGAGAATTTTGAGTAAAGTAGTATTTTATTTAAATGATGGATTGTTTGACTTCCTAGAATGGTCAGACACTTAGAGATTTTTTTATTATTATTATTTTTTTATTTTTTTTTTTTTTTTTTTTTCTTTTTTTTTTTTTTTTTTACTGGAACTGGAACTGGTGTTTCGGATAACTGCCTGCCAGTGAGTGATTGCTTTTGGGTTATTAGGCAAAGATATTTGTTTATGAGTAAACGTCTTTTTTTTTTTTTTCTTATTTCCGCCTTTCAGTAAATGTAATTCAACATTCAAGTGTCTCACCAAAAAGGAGGAGGCGCCGGAAAAACTTGGGCAAACGTTACTGACCCATTCATTCTTTAAAGGTTTAATGTTTAAAGGTCGATGTTGAATGGCAGAGTCAAGGGACAGTAATATTGCCCTAGCAAGCAGGACAATGCCCCAGAGACTGACCATACATCATATGATGAGCGTCCAAGCCAAAATTCTAGTAGGAACACTGCAAAGATCCAAAACGTAATGCCTACAGTTCTCGGTATGAGGTACACTACCATTACTAGCCTTACAGATTGATTATATACAGTGTATGGAGCCCCCTCTCCACCCAAGCTAGGACCAGGCAGAGCCAGGCAGAAGCTGCTGATGACTCAGCAGGTAGACCTATAGGTTCACCCAAACCCCCCATCCGTAGCTCACACGGAAGGTGAGGTTGCAGAAACTAAAGGAACTAACGAGTTTGAGCGAGACTCGAACCCCAGTCGGGCGATCACCAGACAGAGACGTCACTAATAAGGCCACAACAACCCTTGTGAATTATTGAAGGTAGCAACTGCATGGATTCCTAGTCAGAGGGAATATGAAGATGTTTTCGTAGATAACCGGTAAACTCTTTTGTAGTAAAGCTTCTACAATATTAAGTGCTACATACGTCTAAGCAGAAGACGCACAGTACACCTATCTTTCAATAATTAGGCCCTATATTTCCAATACATTTTTTCACAGCCAATTATTTAACCCTTTCTAGGGCAAGTACTCCAATCTCCTATCATTTCTGAATTATAAACTTTTTCAATAACATGTCGACCAACCTTTTCCCAAATTGTACTTTTCCAATAACCTCATGTCGACCAATCTTTTCCCAAATTGTACACTTTTCCAATAACCTCATGTCGACCAATCTTTCCCCAAATTGTACACTTTTTCAATAGCCTCAAGTCGACCAATCTTTTCCCTAATTGTACACTTTTCCAATAACCTCATATCTCCCAACCTTTTCCCAATTTGTACACCTTTCCAATAACCTCATGTCGACCAGTCTTTTGTCAAATTGTACACCTTTTCAATAACCTCATGTCGACCAATCTTTTCTCAGTTTGTACTTTTCAAATAACCTCTTGTCGACCAATCTTTTGTCAAATTGTACACTTTTTCAATAACCTCATGTCGACCAATCTTTTCCCAAATTGTACACTTTTTCAATAACCTCATGCCGACCAATCTTTCCCAAAATTGTATACTTTTTCAATAGCCTCAAGTCGACCAATCTTTTCCCAAATTGTACACTTTTTCAATAACCTCATGTCGACCAATCATTTCCCAAATTGTACGCTTTTTCAATAACCTCATGTCGACCAATCTTTTCCTAAATTGTACAGTTTTTCAATAACCTCCTGTCGACCAATCTTTTTCCAAATTGTACACTATTGCAATAGCCTCATATCGACCAATCTTTTCCCAAATTGTACATTTTTTTCAATAGCCTCAAGTCGACCAATCTTTTCCTAAATTATTTACTTTTTCAATAGTCTCATGTCGACTAATCTTTTCCCAAATGGTACACTTTTTCAATAGCCACAAGTCGACCAATCTTTTCCCAAATTGTACACTTTTTCAATAACCTCATGTCAACCAATCTTTTCCTAAATTGTAATTTTTTTTTCAAAAACCTCATGTCGACCAATCTTTTCCTAAATTGTACAGTTTTTCAATAACCTCCTGTCGACCAATCTTTTTCCAAATTGTACACTAATGCAATAACCTCATGTCGACCAATCTTTTCCCAAATTGTACATTTTTTTCAATAGCCTCAAGTCGACCAATCTTTTCCTAAATTATTTACTTTTTCAATAGTCTCATGTCGACCAATCTTTTTCCAAATTGTACACTAATGCAATAACCTCATGTCGACCAATCTTTTCCCAAATTGTACATTTTTTTCAATAGCCTCAAGTCGACCAATCTTTTCCTAAATTATCTACTTTTTCAATAGTCTCATGTCGACTAATCTTTTCCCAAATGGTACACTTTTTCAATAGCCACAAGTCGACCAATCTTTTCCCAAATTGTACACTTTTTCAATAACCTCATGTCAACCAATCTGTTCCTAAATTGTAATTTTTTTTCAAAAACCTCATGTCCATCAATCTTTTCCCATATCTGAACTCCCTTATCAAATATTCTAATTTTTTTCTCACCTCTTATATTCTTATGGAGCATATTCTAATTTTACTTGATGTTTTCTCTTCCATAAAGAAGAATTGCCTCTAACAATTCTTACTGACTTGCACAGAAAATAGAAGTATCATTTTCCAGTCACCTGCTGCCTTTTGTGCTTCACTGACTTTATGATTCGCCTCTTCTACCATCTCAAGATTATCCATTATATTTACGCCCAAACATATATATGACTTGCCCATTTGCCATTCGTACAATCCTCTATATTAACATTCCTTGCTGCATCCTCCTCGTTTTTATATACTGCCGTGATCTTTGTTTTGCTCACATTCGCTCTCAACCTTCCTCCCTTATAAACACTTTCTATCTGTTTTACCACCTTTTGCAATTTCTCTTCACAGTCCCCAATCAGTGTCTACTTCTTTACATTCTGCTCACACCTACATCCGCGGTTATTTCGACCAATCTTTTCCCAAATTGTACACTTTTTCAATAACCTCATGTCGACCAATCATTTCCCAAATTGTACACTTTTTCAATAACCTCATGTCGACCAATCATTTCCCAAATTGTACACTTTTTCAATAACCTCATGTCGACCAATCATTTCCCAAATTGTACACTTTTTCAATAACCTCATGTCGACCAATCATTTCCCAAATTGTACACTTTTTCAATAACCTCATGTCGACCAATCATTTCCCAAATTGTACACTTTTTCAATAACCTCATGTCGACCAATCATTTCCCAAATTGTACACTTTTTCAATAACCTCATGTCGACCAATCATTTCCCAAATTGTACACTTTTTCAATAACCTCATGTCGACCAATCATTTCCCAAATTGTACACTTTTTCAATAACCATTCCATCACTAAAGATATTGAAAGCCTATCGAGACGCATAGTCTTGACTCCAACTTATTGCCTGAAGGTTTAAAGGTCGCTCATGAATGGCAGAGGCAAGGGGCAGTGGCATTTCCCTAGCAAGCAGGACAATGCCCTAGAAACTGACCACATATTATATGATCAGCGGCCAAGCCCCCTCTCCCCCCAAGCTAGAACTAGGGAGTCCATATATCATATGTGTGTGTATTTTTTTTTTCAAAATGAAGCGGTTTCGCCAACTGGGAGTGAATCAAAGAAGGTCCAGACAATAACTTATGTTACATTCATCGTTGGTAACTATGTATAGTAAAGATTCCATGCCAATATATAGTTATATATATATATATATACTGTATATATATATATATATATATATATATATATATATACAGTATATATATATATACTGTGTATATATATATATATATATATATATATATATATATATATATACAGTATATATATATAAATATATATTGGCATGGAATCTTTATTATACATAGTTACCAACGATGAATGTAACATAAGTTATTGTCTGGACCTGGACCTTCTTTGATTCACTCGCCAACTGGGAGTGAATAAAAGAAGGTCCAGGCAATAACTTATGTTACATTCATCGTTGGTAACTATGTATAGTAAAGATTCCATGCCAATATATATTTATATATATATATATATATATATACTGTATATATATATATATATATATATATATATATATATATATATATACATATATATATATATATATATATATATATATATATATATATATATATATATATATGTGTGTGTGTGTTATTGATGAGGAGGATAGTTTATTGTCATATTTACTGGATCACTTTTGCTGGAAGTATATCTCTTAGTGGTACTTAAACCCCCAAATGATTACCTTCAGACACATCATTATAAAATTCCAGTTTCACTGAGGCTCCAAAGCATCCTTCGTCTTCCGAGCAATTTCAGAGAACATTTTTCGTTTTTAATGTTTTGTACAGAAGAACAATTCTTTCAGTACTTGATTTTAATGTTGCCTTAATCTTGTCTCTTGTAATTTCACTTCAATAGTTTTTATGGTTTATGAAGGAAATGTTTATTTCAATGTTGTTACTGTTCTTAAAATATTTTAATTTTTCCTGTTTCTTTTCCTCCCTGGGCTATTTTTCCTGTTGGAGCCCCTTGGGCATATAGCATCCTGCTTTTCCAACTAGGGTTGTAGCTTAGCTAGTAACAGCAACAACAACAACAATGATAATAATAATAATAATAATAATAATAATAATAATAATAATAATAATAATAATAGTAATAATAATAATAATATTTATAATAATAATAAATATAATGATGAAAATTAACGAAATTTGAAATCCTGAATGCACTTGTTCATGTCACATACATCGTTTATGACATAGGTCTTTGTTGAGGCAAATAGGTTATTTCAATTGTTCATTATTTCTCCTGTAGTTTATTAATTGCTTATTCATTTCCTCACTGGCTTATTTTTCCCTGGTAGATCCGTTGGGCTTATAGCATCCTGATTTTCCAACTAGGGTTGTAGCTTAGCTAGTAATGATAACAATTATGATAGTATTAATAATAATAATAATAATAATAATAATAATAATGACAACAACAACAATAAATATAATAATAATAATAATGATAATAATAATAATAATGATAATAATAATAATAATAATAAAGGTAATTATAACAACAAGAACAACAACAACAACAATAATAATAATAATAATAATAATAATAATAAATTTATGTGAGATAATGCTTTGATACACGAAATTGAAGCCTAAAATGCAAACTACAATTGCAGATAGATTTTTGAAGAGACCTAAAGGGAATTTAAAATTTAATGTTTAAAATTCTGTAAAAGAGATTTCGGCATCGTATATTTTGCAGACACCATTAGGTCAGATTATTAAAATTATTATTAATATATCAAAGTTATTATTATTATTATTATTATTATTATTATTATTATTATTATTATTATTATTTTCTCTTAATAATGACAATTTTGATAGTGATATTATTAATAGATTTAATAAAAATGATTTTGGTTATAATGATGTTAAGTGTTTTAATGGTGATAATAATTGTGAAAATAATGATGATAAGAGTATAAAAATTTCGTGACATAGGAAGCGGTTGTGGTGGCCTGGTGGTATCGTATTCGCCTGGTGATTGCCAGACTGGGGTTCGAGACCCGCTCAAACTCGTTAGTTCCTTTGGTTGCTATAACCTCACCATCCTTGTGAGCTAAGGATGGGGAGTTTGGGGGAGCCTATAGGTCTATCTACTGAGTCATCAGCAGCCATTGCCTGGCCCTCCTTGTTCCTAGCTTGCGGGGAAAGGGGGCTTGGGCGCTGATCATATTTAATAAAGTCAGACTCCAGGGTACTGTCCTGCTTGACAAGGCAATGTCACTGTCCCTTGCCTCTGCCATTCATGAGCGGCCTTTAAACCTTTAAAAGGACAGGTACTGTTTAGCAGTCTTGGTTTTTAGCAAAAGGCTAGACCCACTGCCAATAACTGTGGAAACAGCTGCCCTGCAGTTGAACTATTTAGTGAAAGGATAAACTCACCGCCGATAACCGTGGTTGATGACTGTAAGGCCATGCAATCGTAAAAACTCAGTCAAATTATTAACCATGCTTAATTCTATGCATCAGGCAACCGACCCCTTAACGTAAGAAGAACAAGACTAAAATACCAAAACTTACAAAACCTTTTTAGCTACATATCTAGGCAACCGACCCCTTAACGTAAGAAGAACAAGACTAAAATACCAAAACTTACAAAACCTTTTTAGCTACATATCTAGGCAACCGACCCCTTAACGTAAGAAGAACAAGACTAAAATACCAAAACTTACAAAACCTTTTTAGCTACATATCTAGGCTACACAATCGGTTTTCTTCCCCTTTGCTCTCTTTTATAACACAATTTTTATCCTATCATGTAATTTTCTACATGAATTTCATGAAATGGCAAACAAATGTTTTGGTCGGGTATCCGAACTAGCACTAGTGCTAGAAGGAGACCAGTAACTCCAGTGAGCCAATGCTAATTTTAAGAGCCAGTACACCTGTTGTCTCGGTACAACATCTACTCACAAATGGATCTCAGTGTATTTTGGCTGCGAGGTTTTGTTTACTACATCGCTCGACTCATTAGATTTTGTGATTTCTTTGCTCTCTATTAAGCTTTGTCTGATCTCTCTCTCTCTCTCTCTCTCTCTCTCTCTCTCTCTCTCTCTCTCTCTCTCTCTCTCTCCGTTAAGTTTAAATCATATATTACAATCTAACAACTGTCTCTGTTTTTAGCAGTTACAGTAAATTTGTATATTGAAATTCTCTCTCTCTCTCTCTCTCTCTCTCTCTCTCTCTCTCTCTCTCTCTCTCTCTCTGTAAAAGTTATAATCATGCATTACAATTAAATAACTGTCTTTATTTTTTTCTTTGCAGTTATAGCAATTTTGTACATTCTCTCTCTCTCTCTCTCTCTCTCTCTCTCTCTCTCTCTCTCTCTCTCTCTCTCTCTCTCTCTGTGCTGTTACGTATGCATTCTGTTATATAAAGCCCTATGGCATAGTCATATTATTTTAAAGTCTCCAGGGCTTTATCCATTCCAATGACGGGGGAAAATTAGCCAGCTTCTGAAAATCAGTGTTTACTGTTGTTGATCAATGCGAAGAGTATCCGTAGATAGGTGTATTTACGAATAAACAAAAGAAACAAAGCGAGACAGCAGGCAAAAGTGGAAGAACGGTCGCTGGGAAAGAGCTGCGGCCTTGTCTCCCTAAGTGATGCGTGGGGTACAAATTTTATTGCTTTTAAACTGAAGGGCAATTTGTGCTGGGAATTTTCATAGCCTGGTGATAATCTGTTCGAGATGAATCTAGCGGTTTATCATCGAATGGGGATTTTGAGTTTTTTTTTCTTTTTCTCCCTTTTCCTTTTTACATAATTTTGTGAAAATATAATTCCTGTTTGCACAAACACTTTGACGCACGTAGAGAAACGTACACATACAGATGTTATTGAAGAATTGCCTTTGGTTTGATAAAGAGGATAAATTGGTAGTGGCTTGTAAAATTTTTTTATTTTAATAATTATTATAAAAATGATTTTAAATTAAATATAAGTGTAATGATATGGTTCAGCTGCTATAACGCTATTATTTCAAATAGTATCAATTTGATGTATGAATCGTATAGGAAATACGAAAATAAAAGTCAACTGGGGTCTTTTATTTAGTGAAGCGAAAGCTCAGTTGTTTACAAGGAATTTGCATATTCTGTACATAAAATTTCTCAATCACAATTTGATTTCTCGAACGCAGGGTCCGCGTGGAACACAGGATTTTATTTCTCAATCACAGGATGCAATTCTTCTTCTCTCTGGTTACGGTTAATTTTCCCCTTGCATACACATATACCGAATAGTCTGGTCTATTCTTTACATATTCTCCTCTAGTAATACATCTGGCAACACTGAGATTACCAAACAGTTCTTCTCTCAAGGGGTTAGTTACTGTACTTTAATTGTTCAGTGACTCTTTAGTTGTAGTAAGCAGGTCCTCTAGGAGAAGGACACACCGAAATCAAACCATTGTTCTCTAGTCTTGTGTAGTGGCATAGCCTCAGTACCATGGTCTTCCACTGTCTTGGGTTAGAGTTCGCTTGCTCGAGGGTACACTCGGGCACACTATTCCAACTTATTGCACCTTCTCTTGTTTTTGTTAAAGTTTTTATAGTTTAAAAAGGAAATATTTATTTTAATGTTGTTAATATTCTTAAATTTTTTCCTTGTTTCCTATCCTCACTAGGCTATTTTCCCCGTAGGAGCCCCTGGGCTTATAGCATCCTTCTTTTCCAACTAGGGTTGTAGCTTAGAAAGTAATAATAATAATAATAATAATAATAATAATAATAATAATGCGCCTTGAAGTTTCTGCCGTGGGTTTTCTAACAATCCCGAATGAACAAATGGATAGAATAAAATTCTCAAGTTTCAAGTCTTAAAATCCAAGTATGGTAAGCTCTTGTCCTGATGTTTAACAGTTGTATAACTATATTGTTGATAAAACTTTATGCTGGTTCTAGGCAGGATCTCTCTCTCTCTCTCTCTCTCTCTCTCTCTCTCTCTCTCTCATTATGCAATATCTACTTTTTGTTATTAATATCATTGTTATGATTATTTTCTTATTATTATTATTATTATTATTATCATTATCATTATTATTATTATCATTATTATTATTGTAATGATTTCTTTTTATTATTTCTTCTTCTTCTTCTTCTTCTTCTTCTTCTTCTTCTTTCTTCTTTCTTCTTTCTTCTTTCTTCTTTCTTCTTTCTTCTTTCTTCTTTCTTCTTTCTTCTTCTTCTTCTTTCTTCTTTCTTCTTTCTTCTTTCTTCTTTCTTCTTCCTTCTTTCTTCTTTCTTCTTTCTTCTTCTTTCTTCTTTCTTCTTTCTTCTTTCTTCTTTCTTCTTTCTTCTTCTCTTCTTCTTCTTCTTCTTCTTCTTCTTCTTCTTCTTCTTCTTCTTCTTTTCTTCTTCTTCTTCTTCTTCTTCTTCTTCTTCTTCTTCTTCTTCTTCTTCTTCTTCTTCACAACGATATACAACTGTGGATTATTAATACCCATTATTTTTTCTATTATTATTATTATTATTAATTATTATTATTATTATTATTATTAATTATATTATTATTATTATTATTATTATTATTATTATTATTATTTTCTTTCCCTCTCTACGTTGAGACCTTCATCCCATCCTGATTCTGGTTTCACTAGTTCAAGTCAAGGCCACTTTGTCGATTGTGGTCAATACTATTATGTGGCCAGTGACGTCATTTTTGAAATGCCCAAGTAAATATAGAGGAAAAGAATACCAAACATGCAGGTTTTTTTTTTTATTGCGGCATAAAGAAGATTCTTAATTATTTAAGCACCCAGCTTCTTCTGTAACTAAGCGCATGCTTATGAATACTAACAAATCTGTAATTTAATTTTACCAGACTGGGGCTCTGTTGTTGGTGAAAAGAAATGTTAATATTTTTCCTGGTTAAAAAGAATAACATCTGAGGAAAGGTTGTTGTTGTTGTTTTTATTTTTATTTTTTTTTTTTTTTTTTTTTTTTTTTTTTTTTTTTTTTTTTTTTTGTCGTAATGAATAAATACTGTAGCGGGTCAATGTTTTGGGTCCTTTAGTGTAGGAGCGGGAATAATTTTCGATGGGTTTCAGGTTTGTTTTATAATTCTGATTTTTTTTTATATTACTGATTAATTGGGTCACAATACGTCGTATTGAGTACCAAGGTCTAAAAGGGGGCTGGGGGGGGGATCCCCTCTTTCAGGAGGTTAGGAGGGAAGTAGATACTTAGGTTTAAGGGTTTAAAGGTCACTCATGTTTAATGAAGGCAAGGGATGTTGATAGTGCTCTAGCTAGCTCGACAATACCCCTCTCATCCAGCGCAAGGGCCAGGGAGGGCCAGACAATGATTGTTGATGACTCAACAGTTAGACCTATAGACTCGTATAAACGCCTTTGTCTCTAGCACGTAAGGATGGAAGTTGCAGACACTAAAAGAAACTATCGAGCTTGAGCGGTCACTCGAACCCAAGACCGGTAGATCGCCAGATATGGACGTTTCCAGTAGTCCACCACAACCCTAGGGTAAGTAGAAGGGCAGTCAGTAGAAGTTCAAAGATCATAAAGTAATGCCTACTATGGAACACATGAGGCACACTATATGTTACGACCTCCCCTCCCCGCCTCCAGACAGAGACAAGACCTATTAAAAAAAAAAAAAAAAAAAAAAAGGTAATTTACATGATACCTTTCATTTAAAAATATCAAGATTTTTTTTATCGTGATAATAAATAGCGAATACATTCGTTGCGTAAATTATTTTATAAGAATATTTCTTTAATTAGAAATTTGTATTGCTAACTCCTCTACCCCCAGTATGAAATCAAGGCAACTCTCTGTCTTAGATATCTTGTATAAGCAGAGCAGTATATTTTTCATGTACACTTCCTCGAATGAAATGTATTTACATGTAAAAAAGAAAAAAGATTTTACCAAGGAAATCAAATGCAAATAATTCATATTACCTATGTGATAAGTATTGATCACCTTTTTTAGTTTCCTAGTTATTTTTTTCCAAGATTACTTTTTATTATTTTTTAATTAACATTTTAGTATCTAGAAAAAGTTTGTGATAAGTATATACAAAATACATCAGCTAAAAAATCTCTGGGTTCATGAAAAAATCATGATTGCTTTACATTTCCATTCTCCTTAAGAAAATCACTTGTGTACCTAATCTATTTCTATAGCCCACGTACAGTTGGACGCAGGAATTTCTGGCACACCTCACTCTGAGGAAATGCACCCTGTATTTTACCCGTACTGCGCTGTGAGGTTCTATGTGTAACCCCGCCCACCACCTTTGCCATCTCTTTTCCACACTACCTGTTTGGTTACTGGCCGCGTAGTAACCGTATGACAAGGTACACTTCCTCAGAGGGAGGTGTGCCAAGAATTCATGTGTCCAACTGTACATTAGAAGGGTAAATCTTTTTTGTCCAGGCCTTTCCAACGATATCTATTATTTATCTGTAATGATTCGTTATAATATTAATCCTCACGCTAAGGCGGGCTATTTTCCGAAATAATCCTACTGCTAAAAAGGGCACTTGACCTTAACCCCCGGGCTCAAATAAATGTATAACCTGCTTAAACTTCCTCCAAGGGTTGTGATAAGCGATTGGAAACGACCCTGACTCGCGATCTATTGGACGGGACTTCGAGACACACTTAGGCTGGATAGTTTTTATTAGTCTGCAATCTCATCATTCTTGCGAGCTAGGAAAGGCGGTTTTGCGTTAGCCTATGGAGCTACCTGCTGAGTCATTATCAGCCATTGCCTGTCCCTCCCTGGTCGTAGTTTAATGTAAAAGGGGCCTTGGTCGCTGATCATAAGTGTATATGGTTAGTCTCCTGTCCCTTGAATCTGCCATTCTCGAACGACCTTGAAACGATAGGTCAGTTTTTAAGGTTTCAAAGGTCACTCGTGAATGTCATAGGCAAGGGACAATGACAGTGTCCTAAGGACTGACTATATATATATATATATATATATATAATATATATGTATATATATACAGTATATATATATATATATATATATATATCGATAATCCTTGAGATTTAATTGACTTATAGAGTTCTAGAGTTGAAGCCTGCCATGGCCTCTTTTTCCCAATATTGCATTTAAGGCTTCTTCCCCCACCTCTTAAAGTGGGTGGTTGTAACTGAACCGGCAAAAATAACGTATAAATATTTCGATATATATGCACACACACACACACACACAAACACACACACACAGATTCAATCCTTCCCACCGCTCCTTGTTCCCACCCCATCCCCCTGTTCTAACTACAAACTGCTGGTTTGGCAAATTTAGGGAGTGTGGTTTCCGAGTGTTCCTTTCGGGGTACCCCCTCTCCAGAATATGACTACTACTCCTCTCTCCCCGACCGTGGTAGAATATTTATATATATATATATATATATACATATATATATATATATATGCATATATATATATATATATATGCATATATATATATATATATATACACACATATATATATATATATGCATATATATATATATATATATGTATATATATATATATATATGTATATATATATGTATATATATATATATATATATCCAGACACTTGCTCTTCATTATATACGGGTAATTCTCAAGCTAAAGGATTTGATCGAACAGGATTAATCTAAATGTCCTCAATCTTCATGAACTAAATTTAGATCATAGGTCAAGGTCTCTGGTATTCTTGAATTTCCCTTTGATGCTTGCTCATTAAGGAACATTTTCCTCGATTTTTATTCCCAGGGCGACCCCATTAGCCCTTTGGACTTACTACTCAAACTAGTTAACGATGTTCTTGAAATATTCGTTTATTAAACTTTAGTTCTTTTTAAACTCTCTCTCTCTCTCTCTCTCTCTCTCTCTCTCTCTCTCGTATATATATATATATATATATATATATATATATTATATATATATATATATATATATCTCGACTTCAGAATTTGGTAAATATGTAACACTCCGCTTTTTCATGATAATTTTATCACTAACACTCGTAATTTTCATTTTTTTTTTCCAAGTAAGTCACAAATACCTTTAATGTAGAATTCGGTCTGGCATTAGATCATATACTCGCGGAGAGAAATTCCTTTAAAGATAAATATTCGTCTGTAATAGCTGAAGCAAACTTTTCAGAGAATAATGTGTTTCTTCAATACGGTTCAAATTCATCTGGAACATTCTGCTGTAGTTACGACGCCAGAAAAGGAAATAAATCAATCATTCATATCGAACACGGAAAGATGAGAGAGAGAGAGAGAGAGAGAGAGAGAGAGAGAGAGAATTTCAATGTACAAAATTACTATAACTTGCAATAAATAGACAGTTGTTAAATTGCATTACACGATTGTAACTTTTAAATAAGAGAGAGAGAGAGAGAGAGAGAGAGAGAGAGAGAGAATTTCAATGTACAAAATTACTATAACTTGCAATAAATAGACAGTTGTTAAATTGCCTTACACGATTGTAACTTTTAAATAAGAGAGAGAGAGAGAGAGAGAGAGAGAGAGAGAGAGAGAGAGAGAGAGAATTTCAATGTACAAAATTACTATAACTTGCAATAAATAGACAGTTGTTAAATTGCATTACACGATTGTAACTTTTAAATAAGAGAGAGAGAGAGAGAGAGAGAGAGAGAGAGAGAGAGATTTTTGATTAAAGTTTACTCTGACAAATATAGATGGAATCCGAAAAAAAAAACAGAGGGAATTGGGAAAAAATTGTATTTTAATCCTTTGATCTCTGTGACTATTCTGTTAAATCCATAAATGCTGTGTAACTACCTTTGCAGGCTAGAGACAAAAGGTCTATTATTTGTGATGATTTGTGGCTTGATTGGGATTGAATATTTTTTTTTAAACAGACTTAACTCATTTTGGACGTCAGTATCTGCCCTTGTCATGAAGCTATTCTCTTCTATGTAATAAACAGCAAGTGTCTGTTATATATCATCATCAGCATCATCTCCTACGCCTATTGATGCAAAGGTCCTCGGTTTAGATTTCGCCCAGACGTTTCTATCTTGAGTTTTTAAATCAATACTTCTCGATTCATCATCTACTCCTTCATGCTTCATAGTCCTCAGCCTTGTAGGTCTGTGTCTTCCAACTCTTCTAGTATCTTGTGGAGTCCAGTTGAAAGTTTGGTAAACTAATCTCTCTTGAGGAGTGTAAAGAGCATGCCCAAACCATTGCCATCTACCCCTCATCATGATCTCATCCACATATGGCACTGGAGTAATCTCTCTTATAGTTTCATTTTTAATCCTGTTTCTGCCAGTCAACTCCCAATATTCTTCTGAGGGCTTTGTTCTCAAATCTACAAAATCTGTTTGATATTTGTTTCATTGTCATACTACGACTCATTATTATTATTATTATTATTATTATTATTATTATTATTATTATTATTATTATTATTATTATCATTATTACTTTCCAAACTACAATCCTAGTTGGAAAAGCAGGATGCTATAAGCCCAGGGGCTCCAACAGGGAAAATACCCCAGTGAGGTAAGGAAACCAGGAAATAAGAAAAGTAATTAAAATAAAATATTTTAAGAACAGTAACAACATTAAAATAAATATCTCCTATATAAACTAAAAAAAACTTTAAAAAAATAAGAGGAAGCGAAATAAGATAGAGTAGTGTGCCCGAGTGTACCCCTCAAGCAAGAGAACTCTAATCCAAGACAGTGGAAGACCATGGTACAGAGGCCATGGCACTACCCAAGACTAGAGAACAATGGTTTGATTTTGGAGTATCCCTCTCCTAGAAGAGCTGCTTACTATAGCTAAAGAATCTCTTCTACCCTTACCAAGAAGACCAGTAGCCACTGAACAATTACAGTGCAGTAGTTAACCCCTTGAGAGAAGAACTGTTTGGTAATCTCAGTGTTGTCAGGTGTATTAGTACAGAGGAGAATATGTAAAGAATAGGCCACGACTATTCGTTGTATGTGTAGGCTAAGCGAAAATGAACCGTAAACAGAGAGAAGGAATCCAATGTAGTACTGTCTGACCAGTCAAAGGACCCAATAACTCTCTAGCGGTAGTATCTAAACGGGTGACTGGTGCCCTGGACATCCCACACCATACATTAACACCGATCTCACTAAACTAATATATAGGCCTGATTTTTATATGTAATTGCAGGCGATTTGATTTCCGAATTTTACTTAACGAAGCCCATGTCTGATTTGCTTTTTTCAATCTTTCATTAAACTCAAATTCAAAGATCCTATATTAGAGAGCATAGTTTCTAAATATTTATATGATTCCACCTCATTTATCCTTTCTCATTCCAATGATATTTCATCTTCCACATTGCATATTCCGTTTTCATCATCTCTGTCTTTCTCTATTTATCTTGACCCCAACCTCACGTAATATAAGTGTATAGATATTTTTCATCGGTCACCCCATCTCCCCCGTCCCTATGGTAGCGGGGAGGGGAGTAATCAAAACCCTGGTGAGAGAGGGATATGTGTGTGTGCATATCGATCTACCCCCGTCCCTCTGGTAGCGGGGAGGGGGAGTAATCAAACCCTGGTGAGGGAGGGATATGTGTGTGTGCATATCGATCTACCCCCGTCCCTCTGGTAGCGGGGAGGGGGAGTAATCAAACCCTGGTGAGGGAGGGATATGTGTGTGCATATAATCTAAATATTAAGCCGTCATTTTGGACGGGTCGCGTACGCTACTGCTCATATTAGTCCTACGTAGTCAACCAGCCATCCCTTATCCGTAGGCAAATTCTCTATTGGTGTAATAATTCATAATGTCTTGAGATGTAAGTAGGGAAGTCAATTCGAAGATATAAGAACACTGGGTTTTTTTTTTTTTTTTTTTTTTTTTTTTTTTTTTTTTTGAGTTCAGTAGTATTTTGGAAATCGTTCAAAGCTAGTTTCAGTTTTGTTGTGTTTTTCAGTTATTCAGTTGTTTCATCATTCACTGAGGCACTGGAGAACAGTTGTCTTTTGAACGGAGGGTTTAGCAATAACTAGATTTATTCATTTCTGCTGATCTTGCTTGGAATAAAAAAAAAGATTTAAGGTAACAGTTGCCCGTAGGAAAACTAAAACTCGAAACGATGGGTAACAAAAACAAATAAAATCTAATAGAAATCGTAAAAAGAGTTCATTTTTCATTCAGGTCGCATCTTGCCCATAATAAACAGTAATAAATCTTTTTATAAATGCTAATGCTGCGGCACAAGCTCTCTCTCTCTCTCTCTCTCCTCCCTCTCTCTCTCTCTCTCTCTCTCTCTCTCTCTCTCTCTCTTATTTATTTAAAAGTTACAATCGTGTAATGCAATTTAACAACTGTCTATTTATTGCAAGTTAAAGTCATTTTGTACATTGAAATTCTCTCTCTCTCTCTCTCTCTCTCTCTCTCTCTCTCTCTCTCTTTTGTTTAAAAGTTACAATCATGTATTACAATTTAACAATGGCCTTTTTTTGCAAATTATAGTCATTTTGTAACATTGAAATCTCTCTCTCTCTCTCTCTCTCTCTCTCTCTCTCTCTCTTTTGTTTAAAAGTTACAATCATGTATTACAATTCAACAATTAGCCTTTTTTTTGCAAATTATAATCATTTTGTACATTGAAATCTCTCTCTCTCTCTCTCTCTCTCTCTCTCTCTCTTTTGTTTAAAAAGTTACAATCATGTATTACAATTCAACAATGGCCTTTTTTTTTGCTAATTATAATCATTTTGTACATTGAAATCTCTCTCTCTCTCTCTCTCTCTCTCTCTCTCTCTCTTGTTTAAAAGTTACAATCATGTATTACAATTCAACAATTAGCCTTTTTTGCAAATTATAATCATTTTTGTACATTGAAATCTCTCTCTCTCTCTCTCTCTCTCTCTCTCTCTCTGTGATAATCCTATGGGTTTCTAAACCATGTGAATCTTGGTAATATTGGAGACCAATTCTCATCACATGGTTACCGGGGCAAGTTAAAAAACGAGGCGCATCTTCTAATTGGAAACGTGTGTAATATGTTTCTTCATACTACGAGGCTTCTGCTAATTCCCATACATTCTTTTTCAGTGAACGAGGATGTATAGGATGCATTATTCATACGTAAGGGGTAATACCCATCGGTAAATCAATAACCCGGCAAATGAAAGGTTAAGGATAATAGATGACCCGTCGAATAATGCGTCTGTATGGTGGTGTTGTTGTTGTTTTTTTTTTTTCTTTTTTTTTTTTATGGATCCTTATTTTTTAATGCGGCTTTTAGCCAACGAGTGAACTCCAAGGGAAAGGATGTGGCAACGAAGGACGTGTTGGGTTATAATTAAAATTCCGTGATGCTGATACCGTAGTCGTTTACTCTCTCTCTCTCTCTCTCTCTCTCTCTCTCCCTCTCTCTCTCTCTCTCTCTCTCTCTCTCAGGTTAAATGCCTATCCAGTAGGTTTCCTTTGGTAAGGTTGCGAGCCCTCTTCTTCTTCTTCTTCTTCTTCTTCTTCTTCTTCTTCTTCTCCTCCTCCTCCTCCTCCTCCTTCTTCTTCTTCTTCTGAATTTTATGTTTAACTGGTTTTCTTTATTTCCGTGTAAGTTCCAACTTAGTCCAACGTGGCGTAACTTTCCCGATCGGACGACCCCTAACTTAAACAAACAATTATGCCATTCTTTATAAATATATTTTTTGTGTTATCCCCCTGAATCTGCGTTCAAGATATGTTACGCACGCAAGAGAGAACTTTTTTTTTTTTCATTGTAGTATGTTTTGTTTAAAACATTTTAGCATCATTAAGCAGTTTTGTAAATGTTATTATCTTCAAGCTTTATAATCAACAAAAGTGGAGCATTTTTTCGTGACCTTCTTGAAGGTCGCCTGATTTTAGGCTCTAGAAGTCTAGATTATAAAAATGACTCGTTATAAAATAAAAAAAAAAAAAAAATGGAAATTTTTCCTCAGTTCAAAATAGATTGTCTTTTTCATATTTAAGAGATCTAATAGCATACTGGCTATTTATTCATGACCAATATATATATATATATATATATATATATAAATTTCGAAATGTATATTGTCTTTATTCATGGAGAAAGATGGCTAGGGTCACATTTTTCAAGTGGATAATATTTGTTCTATAATTTTATTTATTCATGAACAAAATATTAACTTAAATAGAAACTAGTAACTTGACTCTATTTAAGAATATTTATATATTTTGTATATATATATAGTATATATATTACATATATATATATATGTATGTATGTATATATATATATATATATATACAGTATATATGATATATAGAGGTGTGTATTATATATTTAAATTATATATAAATATATATATACAGTATATATGATATACTAGAGGTGTGTATTATATATTTATTATATATATATATATATATATATATGTATATATGTTGCTGTCTGTATGTTTATTATATATGTGTATATTATTATATATATTATATGTATATATATGTATATATATATATATATATATATAGATTATATTTACATACATACGTACATAAACACATGCATACATATGTGTGTGTATATATATATATATATATATATATTGTATATACAAAAGCTATTTGAATAGATTTGTTCCCTGCCCAACTGTGCTAATAAATCTTTTAATTAAATCTGCCAAGTACATGCCTATGTGCCTGATAAAAACTGTGTCAAAAAGGACAAGTTTTATAACTTTTCATCTCATAAGGTTTTTATTCTGCTTAAACTCTGTCACGATTATTTTAGGAACAGTAGTTTGTATATCCAATCGAGTCAGGGCAAGTTGGGGGTTTTAGAAATAAAAATTAACTCATTTTGTAGATGAAAAAGAATTCACAATACCACACATTGTCTCTCTCTTTTAGGATGTCTCTCTCTTAGGATCTGTGGCGAGACAGAGAGAAAAAGGAACCCCCGTATTATTTACACTTATTGCAGCTGAGTTATATACTCTGCCTCTCCTGT
>NC_090763.1:62489986-62504986 GCF_036898095.1 Palaemon carinicauda
TAAATCCATAAATGCTGTGTAACTACCTTTGCAGGCTAGAGACAAAAGGTTTATTATTTGTGATGATTTGTGGCTCGATTGGGATTGAATATTTTTTATACAGACTCAACTAATTTTGGATGTCAGTATCTGCCCTTGTCATGAAGCTGTTCTATGTAATAAACAGCAAATGTCTGGTTATATATCATCATCATCAGCATCATCTCCTCCTACGCCTATTGATCCAAAGGTCCTCGGTTAGATTTCGCCAGACGTTTCTATCTTGAGTTTTAAATCAATACTTCTCGATTCATCATCTACTACTTCATGCTTCATAATCCTCAGCCATGTAGGCCTGTGTCTTCCAACTCTTTTAGTACCTTGTGGATCCTTGTTGAAAGTTTTGTAAATGAATCTCTCTTGGGAGTGTGAAGAGCATGCCCAAACCATTGCCATCTACCCCTCGTCATGATCTCATCCACATATGGCACTGGAGTAATCTCTCTTATAGTTTCATTTTTAATCCTGTTCAACCATTCAACTCCCAATATTCTTCTGAGGGCTTTGTTCTTAAATCTACAAAATCTGTTTGATATTGTTTCATTGTCATACTACGACTCATTATTATTATTATTATTATTATTATTATTATTATTATTATTATTATTATTATTATTATTATTATTATTAATTTCCAAATTACAATCCTAGCTGGAAAAGCAGGATGCTATAAACCTAGGGGCTCCAACAGGGAAAATACCTCAGTGAGGTAAGGAAACCAGGAAATAAGAAAAGTAATTAAAATAAAATATTTTAAGAACAGTAACAATTTTAAAATAAATATCTCCTATATAAACTAAAAAGACTTTAACAAAAGAAGAGGAAGCTAAATAAGATAGAATAGTGTGCCCGAGTGTACCCTCAAGCAAGAGAAGTCTAATCCAAGACAGTGGAAGACCATGGTACAGAGGCTATTGCACTACCCAAGACTACAGTAGAGAACAATGGTTTGATTTTGGAGTATCCTTCTCCTAGAAGAGCTGCTTACTATAGCTAAAGAATCTCTTCTACCCTTACGAAGAAGAAAGTAGTCACTGAACAATTACAGTGCAGTAGTTAACCCCTTGAGAGAAGAACTGTTTGGTAATCTCAGTGTTGTCAGGTGTATTAGTACAGAGGAGAATACGTAAAGAATATGACAGACTATTCAGTGTATGTGTAGACAAAGTGAAAATGAACCGTTAACAGAGAGAAGGATCCAATGTAGTACTGTCTGACCACTCAAAGGACCCAATAACTCTCTAGTGGTAGTATCTAAACGGGTGACTGGTGTCCTGGACATCCCACTATCATATATTAATACCGATCTCACTAAACTAATATATAGCCTGATTTTTATATGTAATTGCAGGCGATTTGATATCCGAATTTTACTTAACCTAGCCCATGTCTGATTTGCTTTTTTCAATCTTTCATTAAACTCAAATTCCAAAGATCCTATATTAGAGAGCATAGTTTCTAAATATTTATATGATTCCACCTCATTTATCCTTTCTCATTCCAATGATATTTCATCTTTCAATTGCATATTCCGTTTTCATCATCTCTGTCTTCTATTTATCTTAACCCCAACCTCACGTAATATAAGTGTATAGATATTTTTCATCGGTCGCCCATCTCTCCCCGTCCATCTGGTAGCGGGGAGGGGGAGTAATCAAACCCTGGTGAGAGAGGGATATGTGTGTGTGCATATCGATCTACCCCGTCCCTCTGGTAGCGGGGAGGGGGAGTAATCAAACCCTGGTGAGGGAGGGATAAGTGTGTGTGCATATCAATCTAAATATTAAGTCGTCATTTTTGACGGGTCGCGTACGCTAATGGCTCATATTAGTCCTACGTAGTCAACCAACCATCCCTCATCCGTAGGTAAATTCTCTATTGGTGTAATAATTCATAATGTCTTGAGATGTAAGTAACGAAGTCAATTTAAAGATAAGAGAACACTCGGTGTTATTTTTGAGTTCAGTAGTATTTTGAAAATCGTTCAAAGTTAGTTTCAGTTTGTTGTGTTTTTTTCAGTTATTCAGTTGTTTCATCATTCACTGAGGCACTAGAGAACAGTTGTCTTTTGAACGGAGAGTTACCAATAACTAAATTTATTCATTTCTGCTGATCTTACTCGGAATAAAGAAAAAGATTCAAGGTAACAGTTGCTCGTAGGAAAACTAAAACTCGAAACGATGGGTAACAAAAACAAATCAAATCTAATAGAAATCGTAAAAAAGAGTTCATTTTTCATTCAGGTCGCATCTTGCCCATAATAAACAGTAATAAATCTTTTTATAAATGCTAATGCTGCGGCACAAGCTCTCTCTCTCTCTCTCTCTCTCTCTCTCTCTCTCTTTTATTTAAAAGTTACAATCGTGTAATGCAATTTAACAACTCTATTTATTGCAAGTTATAGTCATTTTGTACATTGAAATTTTCTCTCTCTCTCTCTCTCTCTCTCTCTCTCTCTCTTTTGTTTTAAAGTTTCAATCATGTATTACAATATAACTAGTTTTTGCAAGTTATTGTCATTCTGTACATTGAATTCTCTCTCTCTCTCTCTCTCTCTCTCTCTCTCTCTCTCTCTCTGTGATAATCCTATAGATTTCTAAATCATGCGAATCTTGATAATATTGGAGACCAATTCCATCTCGTGGTTCCCGGAGCAAGTTTAAAACGAGGCGCATCTTCTAATTGGAAACGTGAATAATATGTTTCTTCATACTACGAGGCTTCTGCAAATACCCATACATTCTTTTCAGTGAACGAGGATGTATAGGATGCATTATTCATACGTAAGGGGTAATACCCATCGGTAAATCAATAACCCGGCAAATGAAAGGTTAAGGATAATAGATGACCCGTCGAATAATGCGTCTGTAATTTTTTTTTTTCTTTTTTATGGATCCTTATTTTCAATGCGGCTTTTAGCCAACGAGTGAACTCCAAGGGAAAGGAAGTGGCAACGAAGGACGGTGTTGGGTTATAATTAAAATTCCGTGATGCTGATACCGTAGTCATTTACTCTCTTTCTCTCTCTCTCTCTCTCTCTCTCTCTCTCTCTCTCTCTGGTTAAATGCCTATTCAGTAGGTTTCCTTTGGTAAGGTTGCGAGCCCTCTTCTTCTTCTTCTTCTTCTTTTCCTCCTCCTCCTCCTCCTCCTCCTCCTCCTCCTCCTCCTCCTCCTCCTCCTTCTTCTTCTTCTTCTTCTTCTTCTTCTCGAATATTCTGAATTTTATGTTTAACTAGTTTTCTTTATTTCTGTGTGGTCACCTGTGTAAGTTCCAACTTAGTCCAGCATGGCGTAACTTTGCCGATCGGATGACCCTAACTTAAACATCAACAATTATGCCATTCTTTATAAATATATTTTTGTGTTATCCTTTGAATCTGCGTTCAAGATATGTTACGCACGCAAGAGAGAACTTTTTTTTTTTTTTTGTATGTTTTGTTTAAAACATTTTAGCATCATTAAGCAGTTTTCTAAATGTTATTATCTTCAAGCTTTATAATCAACAAAAGTGGAGCATTTTTCGTGACCTTCTTGAAGGTCGCCTGATTTGAGGCTCTAGAAGTCTAGATTATAAAATGATTCGTTATTAAATAAAAAAATGGAAACTTTTCCTCAGTTTAAAATAGATTGTCTTTTTCATATTTAAGAGATCTAATAGCATACTGGCTATTTATTTATGACCAATATATATATATATATATATATAATTTTCGAAATCTATATGGTCTTTATTCATCGAGAAAGATGGTTAGGGTCACATTTTTCAAGTGGATAATATTTGTTCTATAATTTTATTTATTCATGAACAAAATATTAACGTAAATGGAAAGTAATAACTGGACTCTATTTACAAATATTTATATATTTTGTATATATATATATATATATATATATATTTATTTATTTGTGTCTGTATGTTTATTATATATGTGTGTATATATATATATATATATATTTACATACATACGTACATAAACACATGCATTCATTATATATATATATATATATATATTGTATATACAAAAGCTATTTGAATAGATTTGTTCCCTGCCCAACAGAGCTAATAAATCTTTTAATTAATTCTGCCAAGTACATGCCTATGTTCCTGATAAAAACTGTCAAAAAGGACAAGTTATATAATTTTTTACCTCATAGTTTTTATACTGCTTAAAATCTGTCACGATTATTTTAGGAACAGTAGTTTGTATGTCCAATCAAGTTGGGACAAGTTGAGGGTTTTAGAAATAAAAATGAAATTTTGTAGATGAAAAAGAATTCACAATGCCACACATTGTCTCTCTCTTTTAGGATGTCTCTCTTTTAGGAGCTGTGGCGAGACAGAGAGAAAAAGGAACCCCCGTATTATTTACACTTATTGTAGCTGAGTTATATACTCTGCCTCTCCTGTATATTTATGACTCTCACCAGCAAAGTTATTTTCACTAAAGGCCGTGTCTCCAAACCCGGCCAGTCTCAAGAAAGTCTGGAGTCTGAGAGAGAGAGAGAGAGAGAGAGAGAGAGAGAGGTTTTTTTTTCTATGTGTGTGAGAGAGAGAGAGAGAGAGAGAGAGAGAGATTCGGTTCGTGGCAATAAAGATAAAAGAATTGTTATCGTAATATGATGTATTGTCAAAGAAGTTTATAGTCGGGCGCATTTTAATGAATCAGAACCATAATTATTTTTCTTATGAGCACTTGTCGGAGGCGCAATGCGGAAGAGAGGCCTCATCTCTTCGGCCGCTGTTTATCTCTTAATCTATTTAGTGGGTTTTCGTTTTGGGTTTTGACATATTCAGTGGGTTCTACTTTTTGGGTTTATCTCTTAATCTATTTAGTGGGTTTTCGTTTTGGGTTTTGACATATTCAGTGGGATCTACTTTTTGGGTTTATCTCTTAATCTATTTAGTGGGTTTTCGTTTTGGGTTTTGACATATTCAGTGGGTTCTACTTTTTGGGGTTTTTTTTTCATATTTACTGGATTTCCTTTTTATATTTTTATTTAGTTTTTTATATTCAGTGGTTTTTGTTTTAGTTGGTTTGATTTTACGTTTTTTTCATAGTGTTATTTTTTGGTTTTTAACGTATTCAAATAGTTTTACTCTGTATATTTTTTTACATGAAGTTTTTTTTCTTTTGTTATTGTATATAATTTTTGTGTTTTACTTTTTTTTTCTTTTTACACATTCAGCGGGTATTACCTTGCGTTTGTTTATTTGTATCGGGTATATTCTTTTTTGAAAGTTTCATACGGTATAATTATTATTATTTTTTTTTTTTAAAGTGTAGTAAATGTATAAATGTATTTGTTTTACGTACCCTGCCATAAGGTACGCAACGCCAGAAATTATTCCCAAATAGTAAATATATGTTCAGGATGTTTTTGTGATCAATTGTGTGTGTGTGTGTATTTATATATATATATATATATATATGTGTGTGTGTGTGTGTATGTATGTATGTATATATAATATATATGTATGTATGTATACATATGTATGTATATATGTATATGAAATTTTTTTGAAAAGCAGTGCATACTAGGTAAGCTTCAGTACTTACTGTACTTGACGTAATTTGCAAAATGATGCTTTCGAGTGAGATCTGACTAACCTTACTTCGTGTCACATATGGACGCTAATTATCACAAGATATACACATGACAGTTGATGTGTTAGAACTTAAGTGTTAGACCTTATACTCTATATATAGATATGAATATTTACGACTTGTATAGACCACGGCGGACATGTTATATATAAATATTTGTCGATGAGCTATTTGTACACGATAATATTTACGAGATTACCGCGAGATGATTTGGGTCTAGTCAGCGAGACTTCTTCTCTTACGCTTCTCCTAACCCCCCTCTTCTTCTTTCCCCTCCCTCTCCCTCTTTATCTCCCTCTCCCTCTTTATCTCCCTCTCCCTCTTCATTTCCCTTTCTCCCTCTCCCTCTCCCTCTCCCCCTCCCTCTCCCCCTCCCTCTCCCTCCGCAATCGAAACCGTTCGAGCTTCAAGAGCAAGCGAATAGCGGTAGCAATGTTGCGCGCGCATCCTAATGTAATCTGTGTGAGAGAGCGGGAGTCGACGGAAAGTAATATGAATCACGCCAGTAGCCTTAATAGTCATTTAGAGCGGCGATGAAGGCCTGCTTAACAAATGCTAATCTTGTCTTTGAGAGCCTTTTATGGCCTTTTAAATGCCGTCGCCAAAAACGGCCCGCGGTTTTGGGTTATGGCCGTTGGAAGGCGCGCGGAACATTCGGGGGCTGCCAACCGAGGAGTCCTGATAATGTTATCTACGACTTATCTGCTGGCCCAGACTGTATCACCAAGCTGTCTGGCTGGCTGTCTATGTGACTCGCTCTGCTTATCTCTTATCTTTTTATGAAGGCTGTCTAGGTTGTTATCACAGAGAGTTTTGCTCTCTCTCTCTCTCTCTCTCTCTCTCTCTCTCTCTCTCTCATAGCGGTCATGTTAATTTTTGGTGGGAGAGAATTGTTTTTACGCTAACGTTAGAGGCTTAACATGCAAAGGAAATGACTTTCTCGTTCTTTTGTAAAGATGGCTGGCAAATATTTACTGTGAGTAAACGCTCATTGGACGGCCACAAACTCATAGATAGTTGTCAGTTTTTCCTTGATTTGGGGTTCGTTCCATTGTCCAATGGCCTTGCATGAACACACGCACATGTATGCATAATAGAAATGATAATAATAACGGAGTGATAATAAAATAATGATAATAATAATCGGTATTTCAGTGTTGTTAAACTTAGGACATCAGTAAATTTATCAAATTAACTTATATGAATCTCAAAATTTAAAAAATTAAGCACATAAATAATCAATTAGGAAAATGAAGAAACAATAATAAAAAGAACAAACAAATAATAAAAAAAAACGATATGTTAAAGGCCTTAGGGTTATTAAGGTCTTAGGGTTATTAAGGCCTTAGGCCCATTGGCCTTGCATAAACACACACACATGTATGCATATTAATGGTCAGCACCTGCTAATGACATTTCTTGTAATGGTATAAATGACGTATGGTGATTTATGGTGGTTGGGAGGTATTCACACTCCTGCACTGGTTATATATATATATATATATATATGTATGTATGTATATATGTACATATATATATATATATATATATACATATGTATATATATATATAAATATTTATATAATATGTATATAGTATATATATACATATATATATAAATATTTATATATATGTGTGTGTGTGTATTTACTGTATATATATATATATATATATATAGTATATATGTATCTATATAAATAATATATATAAATATGTATATATAAATACAGTATGTATATATATATATATATATATATACATACTGTTCATGCAAGACAGTACCACTATTACATAGAGTATGTCTGAGAGTGACTGTCCTTGTGGATTATCATTTCAAGGACACCAAATCAGTTCAGTCCTTAATCTCTTGGAGGAATAGACTTCCCGGTCCGGGTGGTTGCTGATATAACTCTCGCCTTCATAATTAGTAAGAACCAGCTGGTGCCGGTTTGGTATATGGCCTACGAAATTCTATGTTTAAGTATGTAGCCTAACCCAACCTAACCTAACCTAACCTTACCTTACCTTATCTGACCTTACCATACCTTACCTTACCTAACAAGCCAGGTAGGCCACATATTAAACCAGGATAAAAAAAGGTAGGCCACATACTAAACCAGAATAAAAAAAAAGGTAGGCCACATACTAAACCAGAATAAAAAAGGTAGGCCACATACTAAACCAGAATAAAAAAAAGGTAGGCCACATACTAAACCAGAATAAAAAAAAGAGGTAGGCCACATACTAAACCAGAATAAAAAAAGGTAGGCCACATACTAAATCAGAATAAAAAAAAGGTATGCCACATACTAAACCAGAATAAAAAAAGGTAGGTCACATACTAAACCAGAATAAAAAAGGTAGGCCACATATTAAACCAGAATAGAAAAAGGTAGGGCACATACTAAACCAGAATAAAAAAAAAGGTAGGCCACATACTAAACCAGAATAAAAAAAATGTAGGCCACTTACTAAACCAGAATGAAAAAGGTAGGCCACATACTAAACCAGAATAAAAAAAAGGTAGGCCACATACTAAACCAGAATAAAAAAAGGTAGGTCACATACTAAACCAGAATAAAAAAGGTAGGCCACATACTAAACCAGAATAGAAAAAGGTAGGGCACATACTAAACCAGAATAAAAAAAATGTAGGCCACATACTAAACCAGAATAAAAAAAGGTAGGCCACATACTAAACCAGAATAAAAAAAAGGTAGGCCACATACTAAACCAGAATAAAAAAAAAAGGTAGGCCACATACTAAACCAGAATAAAAAAAAGGTAGGCCACATACTAAACCAGAATGAAAAAAAGGTAGGCCACATACTAAACCAGAATAAAAAAAGGTAGGCCACATGCTAAACCAGAATAAAAAAAGGTAGGCCACATACTAAACCAGAATAAAAGAAAGGTAGGCCACATACTAAAACCAGAATAAAAAAAGGTAGGCCACATACTAAACCAGAATAAAAAAAGGTAGGGCACATACTAAACCAGAATAAAAAAAGGTAGGCCACATACTAAACCAGAATAAAAAAAATGTAGGCCACATACTAAACCAGAATGAAAAAAGGTAGGCCACATACTTAACCAGAATAAAAAAAAGGTAGGCCACATACTAAACCAGAATAAAAAAAAAGGTAGGCCACATACTAAACCAGAATAAAAAAAGGTAGGCCACATACTAAACCAGAATTGAAAAAAAGGTAGGGCACATACTAAACCAGAATAAAAGAAAGGTAGGCCACATACTAAAACCAGAATAAAAAAATGTAGGCCACATACTAAACCAGAATAAAAAAAAGGTAGGCCACATATTAAAACCAGAATAAAAAAAGGGTAGGCCACATACTAAACCAGAATAAAAAAAAGGTAGGCCACATACTAAACCAGAATAAAAAAAAGGTAGGCCACATACTAAACCAGAATAAAAGAAAGGTAGGCCACATACTAAAACCAGAATAAAAAAGGTAGGCCACATACTAAACCTGAATAAAAAAAAAGGTAGGGCACATACTAAACCAGAATAAAAAAGGTAGGCCACATACTAAACCAGGATAGAAAAAGGTAGGGCACATACTAAACCAGAATAAAAAAAAGGTAGGCCACATACTAAACCAGAATAAAAAAAGGTAGGCCACATACTAAACCAGAATAAAAAAGGTAGGCCACATACTAAACTGGCACCAACAAGCTAATCCTGAATTATTCATTCTGGAGTCCACACTAGGCTCTTTTAAGTTGCTGTGGTATCCTGTTGGAAACGTCCCTGCCTAGCGATCGCTGGATTGGGGTTCGAGTCCCGTTGAAGCTCGATAGTTTTTGGTAGTGCCTACAACCTCACCATCCTTATGAGATAAGGATGGGGGATTCTTTAGCTCTACCTGCTGAGATACCAGCAGCCAGTGCCTGGCCCTCCCTGATCCTAACTTGTGAGGAGATGGGGTTCAGTCGATGATCATATGTATATATAGTCATTCTCAAGGGCATTGTCCTGCTAGTTAGGGTATTGTCGTTGTCCCTTGCTTCTGCCATTCATGAGCAGCCTTTAAACAAGCTACCCTCTTTACGGGTTGCAGGATGACATCGAGTCCGTGTCTGGACGACGTTGTTAAATGATTCAAAATACGCAATGCAAAACTGATTCGTTCGCAAATAGAACATAGAAATTGGAAGGTGTAGGTAAAGAAGCTCTACAGCCCAGTTTGAAACATGTAAAACGATAAGAGGAAGAAAGCTTTGTAATGACGACTTTTTGAATTGAAGTTGCCTTTATTCATCGTGCTTATTCACGACTCCTTTTTTTTTTTTTTTTTTTTTTTTTTCCTACGTTGCTTTGTTTACCTAATGGAATTATTTACGATCTGTATCTGATTTACCTCCGTTCCCTCTTTCTTTCTTCTATCTAGTTGTTAAATTATTATTATTATTATTATTATTATTATTATTATTATTATTGTTACTCGCTAAGCTACAACCATAGTAGGAAAAGCAGAATGCTATAAGCCCAAGGGCTCCAACAGGGAAAATATCCCCCGTGAGGAAAGGAAATAAAGCAGTAAATAAATTACAATAGAAGTAATAAACAATTAACATAGAATATTCTAAGAACGGTAAAAATATTGAAATAGATATTTCATACTTAAACTATGAGAACTTCGAAAATAAAGAGGAAGAGAAATAAGTTAGAATAGACAGTGGAAGACCATGGCACAGAGGCTATGACACTACCCAAGACTAGAGAACAATGGTTTGATTTTGGAGTGTCCTTTTCCTAGAAAAGCTGCCTACCATAGCTAGAGTCTCTTCTACCCTTAACAAGAGGAAAGTAGCCATTGAACAGCGCAGTAGTTAACCCTTTGAGCATTAGAAAAATTGTTAGGTGATCTCAGTGGCTGGGTTGCTAAGTCAATGCAACCTCAGTTTCTAGGGCCCGGGTTCGATTCCCCGGTCGACCAGAAGCTATTACCTCAGTTGATTCCCACTTGAGTCTCTGATCCCGAGGTAGAGAGTATCCAGGTATTAGAAGTATAATATATATATATATATATATATATATATAAATATATATATGTGTATATATAAATATATAAACAAATATATGTCTATATTTACATATCTATATATATATATATATATATATATATATATATATATATGTATGTATGTATATATATAAATATATATATACATATATATCTATATAAATATATAATATAGATACACATATATAAATATATATACATATATATTTGTATATATATACTCTATATATATATATATATATATATATATATATATATATATATACACACATTGTCGCATAAGATTCTACAGAAGCTTACTGCATAATAACTTAATGGTCTATTAGACTCGTAAAGGATAATTATGGAAAGGCTGTGAATAATAATAATCATAATCATAACAATTTCCAATGATACCGAAACAAATAGATGCTGTATGATACATCATATTTCCATCGTTACCGGGTTATGTCATGTAAATCATCTCTGGTAAATGATTTAATTAAAGATTGGGGATAATCATCTCGATCTTGCACGAATGGCAGAGAGCCATTCTTTTCAAGATGAGAAAGATCATCGTTGTCATCACTATCATCATCATCATCTCCTCCTACGCCTATTGACGCAAAAGACCTCAAGACGCAAAGGCCCACATGACGCAAAGGGCCTCATGACGCAAAGGGCCTCATGACACAAAGGCACTCATGACGCAAAGGCCCTCAAGACACAAAGGCCCTCATGACGCAAAGGGCCTCATGACGCAAAGGGCCTCATGACGCAAAGGCCCTCAAGACGTAAAGGGCCTCATGACGCGAAGGCCCTCATAACGCAAAGGCCCTCATGACGCAAAGGGCCTCATGACGCAAAGGCCTTCAAGACCTCAAGATGCAAAAGCCCTCATGTCGCAAAGGCCCTTGTGACGCAAAGGCCCTCAAGACGCAAAGGCCCTCGTGACGCAAAGGGCCTCATGACGCAAAGGGCCTCATGACGCAAAGGCCCTCATGACGCAAAGGTACTCGATTGAAATATCGAAACAAAGGGGTATTCTCGTCGTGACTCGGCTGGCAATCAACTCTCAACTTAGCTTCCATGAAGAGAGCAAGTTCGATGCTTCCCTTCTACAGTATTCCTTTTTGATTGTTTAATTTCCAATTAGAGGAGAAGAGTGTATTGAGTTGCTGGTGCCACAGATTTCTGCACTAATTGGGTAAAGAGACTGGTTTCGAAGTGGATATATATGTATATATATAATATATATATATATATATATATATATATATATATATATATATATAAATTATATATATATAATGTATATATATATATATATATATATATATATATATATATATATATATATATATATATATATATATATATATAGATAGATAGATAGATAGATAGATAGATAGATAGCGTGCCAATCTGTACAAAAATGTCATTAATATCCCTGACAAGTACACTTGGACTAGTGGAATATCAGTCTGTGAAAAAAAAAAAAAACTTTTATAATAAAGCATAATAGAAAATAGTAAAGTGAATACTGAATCCCAATTCGTGTTCATCGGATAGAAATAAATAAACAAGGCACAAGAGTAATAAATCAGCAAGAATTAAGAGGGTATATCTTAAGGGCACCATACCCCGTTCCGACCTCCATCTCCAACCACCAGGAAGAGATGGCCCAAACCCAACCCTAGGTTAGGGAAGGGCAAGTTAGACTAACCGCCCATGAGCGTTTTAGGCCTAGTGCCCTTGTGACTGGCGGGGGTAAACCCATATATCCACTGGAGAGAGCCTTCAAGGTGAGGAACATCCTCCTCCCTCCTCCTCCCGCCCCTTCTCGAGTCATAAATTTCCGGCCTAACCCTACTAGGATAGGTTAGCCAGCCCCTAATTTACCAAGGGGGTGAATTATGGGATGATTTCATAGGCAGTGGAAGGACTTCTTGGGATGCTTAGCGAAATTACCACGTCGCTGATTCGCCAATCTATCTCGCGTGGAATTCCGTACGAGAAAAGGCATTAAATTCAATAGATATGATTACGTCTAGAAGTTTTTTTTATTATATAGAAGTAAATTGGTCCGATGGTGGAACCTAACTTGGAGGTGGTAGGGAAGTGGTTGGTAGGATGGACCCCTTGTGGGGGTGGATCAAGGGGGTTTGGACCCCCTAGGGACCCTTCACTGATTACTGGGGGCTGGTTATCAAAGCTTCCGTTATGAGGGAAATTGCCATCGTAAGTAAACGGTTTCAGTAAAATTTATTTTAACTGTCATGTATTCACAAATTAATGCATTGAATTTCCAGTGGCCATTTTTCTAGTGTTATATTTGTAATAATTGTTAAATTGCAACTGAGCCTCCACAAACGAATGTTAATTTAGCCATTTTACTCGTACATGACTCATTGGTCACGAATGTAAATTACACTCGGGGAGAGAGAGAGAGAGAGAGAGAGAGAGAGAGAGAGAGAGAGAGAGAGAGAGAGAGAGAGAGAGAGAGAGAGAATACACTTGAGGGAACACTTGGCCACAATATTTTATATTATTTCTCTTCCTCCTTTTTTTTTTAGGTTTCATATTTTGTATACGAAATCTTTATTTTAATGTTGTTACTGTTCTTGAAATATATATATTGTTCATTACTTCTCTTGTGGTTTATTTATTGGATTTCGTTTCCTCATAGGGCAAATTTTCCCTCTGGCAGCCCCTGGGCTTATAGCACCCGGCTTTTCTAACTAGGATTTCAGCTTAGCAAATAATAATAATAATAATAATAATAATAATAATAATAATAATAATAATAATAATAATAATAGTAATAATAATAATAATGAACTGTTGATAAAACGGACGTTTTTTAGTTCCTTCAGATAATGATTAAATTTCAATCGCCATTTTCCTTTTCATAAGTCCTTTTGCGGAATCAATTTAGTCTTTATTCTCCAATTAATTATTACCTCTTATTTCGAAGTTTGGTTCCATTTAGGTACGATAACTCGAACTTTCCTTCAGAAGTTGGCATATATTTCATGAATTCTATATGACGTGTTGTTGAATAAATAGGGTAAAAGAGAGGTCTCTTTGTGATGTAGTTAGAGAGATTGATGTGAATTCCATTGTTCTAGTGGATATGATGATTAAGGATGCAAGGGCACAATTGAGACGTTCAACGTTACGGGTTGCAAGATTGCAAGAACCCGTGCCTGGTTAGATGCAAGAGCCCGTGCCTGGTTGGATGATTCAGGCAATTTACAACAACGGACACTCAGCAATGGAAATGGAAATCGCATTTTTTATAAAAGCTAGCTCATGAATGGCAGATGCAAGGGACAGTGACATTGCCCTATCCAGCATGACAATGCCCTAGTGACTGACCATATATTCCATATGATCAGCTCCCAATCCCCTCTCTACCCAAGCTAGGACCAAGGAGAGCCAGGCAATGGCTGCTGATGACTCGGTAAATAGATCTATAGGCTTCCCCAAACCCTCCATCCTTAGCTCACAAGGATGGTGAGGTTGCAGCGACCTATGAAACATAGGAGTTTGAGCTGACTGGAACCCCAGTCTGGCGTTCACCAGTCAGGGATGTTACCACATCTACCACCACAACCCTAAATTATGATAACATGGTAGACGCTGCTTTAAGGTATTTATAGTGGTAATCGTGGGATTAAAAAGCTAACCAGTGTGGATCAGGTATGTTTGGATGTGGGAAAGAATCTATTCTTAAGAAATAATTCACAAGGATGATTGTTTTATTTTTTAAGAATGATGGTAAGTGTGTGTTAAGAAATTAGCTTTTCACTAAGTAGGTAGCAGATAGGTTATCATGATCTCTGCTAAAACTTTTGAAGAGAAGAGGATTGTCCTTTGAAGTTACAGATGGAAAGTACAAATGTATTATTGATCCTTAAATGCTTTATAGTAAAGACAAATACATGCTAAATGGGATTGAAAGAAATCAGATTGAAGGTCTTGATATAAGGTGATTAACTTTGTCACATTTTACAGCACTGATTATATCTTAAAAGTCAGTGTACGCGACCCGTCACAAATGACTGCCATATACTAGATTAATGGAGAGAAACCTAGTAGTTATACGTCAAGTAATGCCGCTGACCGTGACCGGAAAGAAATTTTATATATATATATATATATATATATATATATATATATATATATATATATATATATATATATATAACAGGACCAAAAGTAGAACAAAGGTCTCAGACATTTTCATTCAAGTGTGGGATTGGGAATGGCCAAAAAGGAGTATCATAGGTTGACGTATTATCAGGCGTTTAAGAGTGGTGCGG
>NC_090763.1:62507486-62529271 GCF_036898095.1 Palaemon carinicauda
AAACAGCTGACCAGTACGGAGAATAAATTACACCATTGTTAATGGTCAAATTTACCCTCGAACTTTGCCTATGGAATATAAATGACTTACGCTGTGTTTTTTTCTCAAAATTCAAATTAGAGTTAGTTTCTTGAGATAGACTTCGACAGGGATGTGGTTTTTTTTTTTTTTTTGCACAGACATAGCAAGTGCGACGAAGAATTATGAAAAAACTCCTTCTGATAGCCATCTTTTGTATGTCCTATATTATTTTTTTTTTCATAGGCATAGCAAGTATGTCCTATATCGACAATGATGCAAATGGTATCGATTCTCTTTTTTGTCTTCGTTTTTTTATTATTCATATACCGATATTTACTTTGATATTGTTAATTTGAGTTACTATTTTTTTGTGTTCATCTTTTTTTTCGGTGATCTTCAGAGTTTTTATTATTATTATTATTATTATTATTATTATTATTATTATTATTATTATTATTATTATTATTATTATTACTAAGTAAGCTACAGCCCTAGTTAGAAAAGGAGGATGTATAAACCTAAGGGCTCCAACAGTGAAAATAACACAGTGAGGAAAGGAAAAAAGGAAATAGATAAATTACAAGAGAAGTAATTAATGATTAAAGATATTTTAAGAATAGTAACACCGTTAAATAAATATTATATATATCAGCTATAAAGATAATGAAAAAAAATAAACGAAGGAGAGCCATAAGATAGAATAGTGTGCCCGATTGTACCCTCAAACAAGAGGTTCAAATTTCACTCTTCAGTGGACCAGCACCCACTCTCCTTCTCCACCCAGACTAGGACCAGGGAGCGCCAGACAATAGGTGCTTATAGTTCAATAGGTGAACCTACAGTCTCTCCCCACCACCATCCCTAGCCTATAAGGATGGTGAGGTTCCAGACACCGTTAGAAAATGTGTTGTGTAGGGCTGGAACTCCTGACTCGCAGATTGCTAATTATGGATGTTTCTACCAGGCTACCACAAAAACATGGCAATTAAACAAAGTCCTGAGATTTTCAAATAAAAGAGGCTTTTCATTTTGTTGGTAGTAGGTTGGCCAGGGCACCAGCCACATGTTGAGATACCACCGCTAGAGAGTTATGGGGTCCTTTGATTGGCCAGACAGTACTACATTGGATGCTTCTCTCTAGTTACGGTTCACTTTCCCTTTGCCTACACATACACCGAATAGTCGGGGGCCTATTCTTTACAGATTCTCCTCTGTCCTCATACCTGACAACATTGAGATTACCAAACAATTCTTCTTCACTTGGGTCAACTACTGCACTGTAATTGTCCAGTGGCTAATCTCCTCTTGGTAAGGGTAGAAGAGACTCTTTAGCTATGGTAAGCAGCTCTTCTAAGAGAAGGACACTCCAAAATCAAACCATTGTTCTCTAGTCTTATGGTAGTGCCATGGCCTCTGTACCATGGTCTTCTACTGTCTTGGGTTAGAGTTCTCTTGCTTGAGGGTACACTCGGGCACACTATTCTATCTCATTTCTTTTCCTCTTATTTTGTTAATGTTTTCATAGTTTTGTATAGGAAATACTTGTTTAAATGTTAGTGTTCTTAAAATATTTCATTTGTCCTTGTTTCCTTTACTCACTGGCCTATTTTCCCTATTTGGTCCCCTGGGCTTATAGCATCTTGCTTTTCCAACTAGGTTTGTAGCTTAGCAAGTAATAATGATAATGATAGTAATATAGGACAGACGTCCTTGGCCGTTGTTCAGCTCCAAAGGTATTTAGAAGACGGTTCACCCCAACACACTTCGATCTTATTTCTCTTCCTCTTTGTTATTTATGACGTTTTTATATTTCATTTATGAATGATCTACTGTTATGTTGTTACTGTTCATAAAATATTTTATATTGATTGTTCATTATTTCTCTTGTAGTTTGGTTTCCTTGTTTCCTTTTCTCACTGGGCTATTTCTCCTCATTTGGGCCCTTAGTCTTATAGCATCCCGCTTTTCCAACTAGAGTTGTAGCTGAGCTAATACAGATAATGATAATAATAATAATAATAATAATAACTACAACAACAACAACAACAACAACAACAACTATAATCATAATAATAATAATGATAATCATCATCATCATCATCATAAAACTGAATATGCTCGTCGTTATATAATCAATTGAATTTGGTGTTTTTTCAACTTTTTGATGGGGTAAGCGAAATTGCTTCATAATTTTCCTGACTGAAGCGTTCACGTGGAAGTGTGTAGCATTCAGAGTTAAGAACAATTTTTAATCAAATAGGAGACCACAATCGCAGCAATGTGATTACTTATATATGTTTTATTGACGTTTGACTGTAGCTGGTATTTGGCCAGCCTGGATTCCAACCCTCAAGAACAGTCTGTAGTGTCTACATTTAAGGTATAATAATAATAATAATAATAATAATAATAATAATAATAATAATAATAATAATAATAATAATAATAATAATAATCTTGTAATTAACTTTTTCTATTGTTCTTATTATCTTCTTCTCTTCATTTGAACAATCCGTCAGTAACTGGGAAAGGGACATATCAATAGGAAGGTGATGAAGACCATATCATTCACAATTTGTCTTTAATATATCACAACACATTGTAAAAGTACAGATAATATGTACAAAGTATAAAACACTATCACAATGTTAGTGCACACAAAGTAATTGTCACTTTTATACAAAATTTATAAATTACGTGGTGTTAAGTTTAACACATCCTTCGACTCAACCGGTTTCGAGCAGTGAGAAGGTTTTCTGCTCATTGTCAAGAGTGAACTGAAATGCAGGTGTTGTTTTGATGGCTTATATACGGAGTCCTGCTACGAGATTCTATCTTCACTGGTTAAGAACCGCCCTAGGGCGGAGACCGTTAATCCTATTGGGTGGTGGCCTCTGCCTCGCCGGGATGTTTGGTGGGATTACTGGCTCTGGTTCTGTCAGGAGATAATCCCTGTTTTGACCTTCAGCTATATCAGTCCTGTCATAGTTGTTATTGCCTGGACTATTGTTGATAGTGGACCTTATACATGTTGGCAATAAGGTCCCTTCTTGCGTGGTGTTGAGGTTAGGTCTTTGTTGTTGAATAAAAATAGCTTCCATTATCCGGAGACGTCTACTGTCAGGGGCATGGCCGATGATTGTTACATTTTTCACTATATGCTCCCTTGTTGTCATGAAATTATGTTTTTGGAGGCAATGCATTTTTATTGCACCCTGTTGCACGTGGCAAGATAATCTCTTAGAAAGACGCATCGTCGTCATCCCGATGTAGGTGCCAGGACATTCCTGGACGGGGCATTTATATCGGTACACTACGTTCGTCTTTTTCAAGTCATCTTGCATGGCGGGGGCAGGGTTGTTTTTCATTATCAAGTCTCGTGTTTTTGCTGATTGGTAATAAATTATGAGGTTGATTTCAGTATCCTCTGCGGTGGCAAAAACGTTGTTTTTTATTATATTTTTCATAATCTTTTCTTCTTCGTAAACTACAACGAAGAAGAAAAGATTATGAAAAATATAATAAAAAACAACGTTTTTGCCACCGCAGAGGATACTGAAATCAACCTCATAATTTATTACCAATCAGCAAAAACACGAGACTTGATAATGAAAAACAACCCTGCCCCCGCCATGCAAGATGACTTGAAAAAGACGAACGTAGTGTACCGATATAAATGCCCCGTCCAGGAATGTCCTGGCACCTACATCGGGATGACGACGATGCGTCTTTCTAAGAGATTATCTTGCCACGTGCAACAGGGTGCAATAAAAATGCATTGCCTCCAAAAACATAATTTCATGACAACAAGGGAGCATATAGTGAAAAATGTAACAATCATCGGCCATGCCCCTGACAGTAGACGTCTCCGGATAATGGAAGCTATTTTTATTCAACAACAAAGACCTAACCTCAACACCACGCAAGAAGGGACCTTATTGCCAACATGTATAAGGTCCACTATCAACAATAGTCCAGGCAATAACAACTATGACAGGACTGATATAGCTGAAGGTCAAAACAGGGATTATCTCCTGACAGAACCAGAGCCAGTAATCCCACCAAACATCCCGGCGAGGCAGAGGCCACCACCCAATAGGATTAACGGTCTCCGCCCTAGGGCGGTTCTTAACCAGTGAAGATAGAATCTCGTAGCAGGACTCCGTATATAAGCCATCAAAACAACACCTGCATTTCAGTTCACTCTTGACAATGAGCAGAAAACCTTCTCACTGCTCGAAACCGGTTGAGTCGAAGGATGTGTTAAACTTAACACCACGTAATTTATAAATTTTGTATAAAAGTGACAATTACTTTGTGTGCACTAACATTGTGATAGTGTTTTATACTTTGTACATATTATCTGTACTTTTACAATGTGTTGTGATATATTAAAGACAAATTGTGAATGATATGGTCTTCATCACCTTCCTATTGATATGTCCCTTTCCCAGTTACTGACGGATTGTTCAAATGAAGAGAAGAAGATAATAAGAACAATAGAAAAAGTTAATTACAAGATTAACGCCACTGAGGCAGCAATCACTTTTAATAAAACCTGCTTAAAAGAGGGTCTACTCCCAAAAAAAATAATAATAATCATCATCATCATCATCAACTCCAACGCCTATTGACGCAAAGAGTCTCGGTTAGATCTCTATCTTGAGCTTTTGATACAAGACTTCTCCATTCATCATCTACTTCACGTTTCATAGTCCTCAGCCATGTATGCCTGGGTCTTCCTATTCTCCTAGTGCCTTGTGGAGACCAGCTGAACATTTGGTGAACTAATCTCTCTTGGGGAGTGCGAAGAGCATGCCCAAACCATTTCCATCTACTCCTCATTATTATCTCATCCACATATGGCACTCGAGTAATCACTCTTATAGTTTCATTTCTAATCCTGTCCTGCCAATAAACTCCCAATATAATAATAATAATAATAATAACCATTGCTTTTGTTATTGTAAACCTGCCGTTAAATGTAGGTAATTAAAGATTGATTGATCCAATCGGTAATCAAAGAAAAGATCGAGAGTCAAAGTATAGATCAATGTTCCCTTATTTTTGTTTTATTGTATTATTATTATTATTATTATTATTATTATTATTATTATTATTATTATTATTATTATTATTATTATTATTATTAAATGCTAAGCTACAACCCTAGTTGGAAAAGCAAGATGCTATAAGCCCAGGGGCTCCAACAGGGAAAATAGCTCAGTGAGCAATGGAAATAGAGAAAAATATATTTTAACTATAGTAACAACATTAAAATAAATATTTGCAATAAAAACTTTAACTAAACAAGAGAAAGAGAAACTATATAGAAGTGTGCCCTAGTGTACCTTCAAGCAAGAGAACTCTAACCCAAGACAGTGGAAGACCATGGTACAAAGGATATGGCACTACCTAAGACTAGAGAACAATGGTTTGATTTTGGAGTGTCATTCTCCTAGAAGAGCTGCTTACCGTAGTTGAAGAGTCTCTTCTACCCTCACCAAGAGGAAAGTAGCCACTTAACAATTACAGTACAGTAGTTAACCCCTTGGGTGAAGAAGAATTATTTTGCAATCTCAGTGTTGTAAGGTGTATGAGGACAGAGGAGTATCTGTAAAGAATAGGCCAGACTATTCGGTGTCTGTGTAGGCCAAGGGAAAGTACCGTAACCAGAGAGAAGGGTCCTATGAAGTACTGTCTGGCCAGTCAAAGGACCCCATAACTCTCTAGCGGTAGTATCTCAACGGGCGGTTGGTGCCCAGGCGAACCTACTACATGGGCCAATGGTGAGAGAAGTTACCTAGCCCCGTCTGCACAGTGAGATGCATTCCTTGTATAGTAATAAACATATGAATGTACTTTGAGATTAATATGATAGATTTTTCTTTGGTAAGTAATTTAAAGAAATTTACGATTCCAGTATATTAGATTCTGATGGTTTTTACCAATGACCCAAAGAGTTCGTCAAATGGACTTTTTTTTTTTTTAGTCCCCCTTATCGGTGCAGTGATTCTCAGCCTTTTATGGTTCGAGGCATAAACCAATGACAAACTTTACTGGAGTCCCTGTAACCTTTATTAGAAAACTTCCTTTGCTAGTTTTTTTTTTTTTTTAATTAAATGTCCTTGTTACAAATCTTTGTCTCTAGAATGTTTGAAAATGTAAAACACTTATAATTATTAGAAAATCCCTATTTGTTTGTTTTAAATGTCTCTGCGACAAATAATTGTTCCTAGAATATTTGAAAATTGAAAACACTCATCATCCCACCGATATTACTTTAGTAATCTCGGATGTGTGGTAATGCAACATATGTACGTACAGTAATTGTAACTATTAGCTAGAGCAGTTGAATAAATTTCGTATACAAGCATACTAATGTAACAGAAATAAGGAAATAAGCCCCAATGAGCCATACATTTCTTCGATTGGTGCTTGTGACACTAACTCATGATGGTAGGTTTCATTGCTGATAACACCACCCGCATATCACCATCAAGTGATAACAGTCTATTTTTCGCTTTGAATTTTATTGTTGCCATGACAGAGATTGCGTGCTCGGACCAATACTTTGTGGAGAAAGGCAGAGGTATGTGTTTGGTGTTTTAAATCAAAATCAGGACATTTCTCCTCTAGGCCAGTAAGAGAAATAGCCAATTAGAAAGGCATAATTATGTGTTTGGTCTTTTTAGCCAAAATCGGACATTTCTTCCTTAGTGTAGTAAAAGAAATAAAACATTAAATCCGAAAGGCAGAAGTGTGAGTATGGTATTTTAAGGCAAAATTGGATAATTTTACCTTAGTCTACGAAAAATTTAAAACAGCCAATTGTACCTCTTTTTCAAATTAGACTTCGATTGTGAAATTAGCTCACGTATCTTTAAAAATTCGTTAAGGTCAATATTCGAGTATTGCAGTTCCTTAGTCCTCAATTCGGACGGTGATACCTCTAGAAAAGTACTATGTAATCGACCGCCTCTTTCAGGATTAATAAGTTATTCAGAATGAGATCTTTTAGGCTCCTGAAGTCTTTTAGGCCTCTAAAGTCATCCTACATGTTGAAAGAGACAAGGGACGTTTTACTTGTCTCTTTGAGAGAGAGAAAGCTTTCTCTTAAAGCCTGTAGCAGATGACACATATTCTTGATAAAAGACGATCCTTTTCCCCGAATTCTGAGGCACCCTCGGCTTATCGCACGTCACCATTCGGTGTCGGGGCACTCCGGTTTGGGAACCAGTGTGCGAGTTGCCAGGTTGGCCTTTTTAGGTAAAAAAGACGTCATCTTTGTCCTTTTTAGGTCAAAAACATCAAATTTGTCCTTTTCCAGACCATAAATTTTAAATTTGGCCTTTTTTTTAAATAGGTTGGCCTAGAGTTATATGAAAAAGGTTGGCCTTAAATGCTACATTTTGGCCTTTTTTCTACCAATGGGTTGGGTTGGCCTTCTAAAGCTATAGTTGATTATAAGTGGGCCTTATCTCATTTAGTAAACCTGGCAAATCTGGACTGTGAGAAAAGATGAAATCTGAATAGTTTCCATTTGTTCTCAGGAGAGATTCGAGATTTGTGACTGCTGCCGATTTTAGTGGGATGCTTTGATGTGGCTTCGGATGCAACTACAAAGAGGAAAATTGAGTTCAGTTCATTTCAGTTCAGTTCAGTTCAGTAAAGATTGTCTCGCCTTATGCAAGACACGGGCTCTTGCCTTGGCAACCCGTAAGCTAATTTAAATGAAATTTACTTTAATTAACTTTGAAAGAGGGGAAAATTGAGGTTATGTCAAGTGTGTGTGAGCAGTGAGGTTTGATGGAACAGATATCGTGTGTAGGGTAATTGATTTTTTGTAGACATGTTTGGATCGAAAGTGCTACAGCAATTACTTTGAATTGTAACAAGTTACTAGTAAATAATCGTGGGTTTGATGAAAGAAACAATAACTCTGTCAGTGATAATCGTTACATTTGTAAAGGGTTATTATTATTGTTGTTGTTATTATTATTATTATTATTATTATTATTATTATTATTAATATTGTTGTTGTTATTATTATTATCATTATTATTATTATTATTGTTAATATTATTATTGCTATTATTATTATTATTATTATTATTATCATTATTATTATTATTATTATTATTATTAATATTATTGAACACTCATTGCCTAAGTATGACAACTAAATCATCGTTCAGGGTTTTTTTTTTTTTTTTTTTTAATCGGTCATTGCCGAGGTTAATAACACCGAACGCATATTCTTCCTTCTTTTGCAGCAGATAGTAGATTTGGATGCCAGCAGTAGAGAGCAGATTATCTTTTCTATATAGGTTTGTTGTTTTCAAGTTTTCATAGCCTATATATGAAAGATTTATTTTGATATTATTATTATTCTTAAACTTCTCATGTAGTTTTTATTAATTTCCTTTCCTCACTGGGCTATTTTCCTTGTTGGAGCCCCTGGGCTTATAGAATCCTGCTTTTCCGACTATGGTTGTAGCTTAGCAATTGATAATAATAATAATAATAATAATAATAATAATAATAATAATAATAATAATAACAGAGAGAAAAAATAATAAATTTTTCCCTCACCTGTCGGGCTACGTGTACCATCTTAAATTGAGTTAGCTTTAACCTTTAGTCAGCAATTTCACCCGATTATTATTGTCATTTCTTGTGAATGGGTAATGTTAATTCGAACAGGTAGACTGTCATTCATTCTTTATGTCACATTGAGGATAGATTCCTCTTACAAATAGAAACTGAACTCATAAGTTGTTCATCACCCGAAAGGTAAACGTCTTTTTAGACTTCATTTTACCTCGTAGTTTCAAGTCTCCCTCGTACTTTTACCCCAAAGTCTTAACATAAAGTAATTTTCTTCTTCCCTGTTATTTAAATGTGAATATGATACACAAAAATTCATGTTTTCAAATCCAATTTGTTTAGCAATCGCTGCCCGATGTAATAACTTTTCCCGTGCTATTGGTAGAGTGATGTTTATAGAATCACAATACCATAAAATTTACTCCTAAAATGGGTTATAATTCTATTATTTAGGCTCCAATATACGTAAATGCCTTTTTAACCATTTCTATTACACGTTGTTAGGTGAAACATTGACATCATCCACTTTAATTGACACCGAGTCCTAATTGTGTCTGCCCGACTTGTGCAGGGTGGCATCAGCGCCCGATACCACCACTACCACCATGTCTATTGGATGCAGTGCGGTAGAAACGGCATCATTGAAAGATGAGCTGTGCTTTATGAGGTCTATCACGCAAGCCATTTGAAGATTTAGAACGACCCACTTTAAATATCACGCCCATCCCCCACGGAGAGCAAGGCGCAATCTCATCACATCACGCCCTCCCACCCTAAGGGCTTCTCCCCCTCCCCCTCCCCCTCCCTAAAGTCTGAAATTTGCGATGTTGTCGCAGTTAAGGGCTTCTCCCCCTCCCCCTCCCTAAAGTCTGAAATTTGCGATGTTGTCGCAGAGTTTCTGGTAGGGGGGAGGGGCGAGTGGGACTGCTTTGGTTGGGCGAGGTATGGGCGGGCGAGGGGGTCGGGGGTGCCTCTTCTGCAAGTTCAGCAATGATCACTTTTGGAGTTGAGAAAATTCATGTCTCGCTTGATGGCTTTTCTTCAACTGTAAGTCACGGTGATTCACTTTTCAATAGTTTTTTTTTTTCTCAAGCTTCAACTGAATTTATTTCTTTACTCAGTGGCCATAATTTTCATTTTATATATCTCGATTGTTGATCATTTTCAAGGTTATTATGATATTTGTTATTATTAGTTGTATTATTAGTAGTATTTATCATCATTATTATTATCGAAGCGAATCTGTTATCTTAATACAGTGATACTCCTCTGAATCTGTCGTGTTCAGAATTAATTCGGTTGTAATGTTGAGAACAGCATATATATATATATATATATATATATATATATATATATATATATATATATATATATATATATATATATATATATATATATATATATATTATATATGTGTGTGTGTGTGCATATATATGTGTGTGTGTATATATATATATATATATATATATATATATATATATATATATATATATATATATATATATATATATATATATATATATATAGCAGTACCAGCTGAACTCGGCTGAGTCCCTGGTCAGGCTGGAGGACCGTAGAGAGTAGAGGTCCCCTTTTTGTTTTGTTTCTTGTTGATGTCGGCTACCCCCCAAAATTGGGGGAAGTGCCTTTGGTATATGTATGTATATATATATATATATATATATATATATATATATATATATATATATATATATATATATATATATATATATATTCCCCTTTCTGAGTGTTAACACTATAACGTGGTGAAAGGGTTTGCGTATCGCAAGGGTCAGCAAAGTTGTACTAGTTAGAGTCACATATACTAGGTTGGTTTGCTGTGAGCGATCAGACTAAAATCTCCCACCATCACCCATCTGCATTGGCCAGCTTGATGATGAAAACTGGCTAAACCCTAAACAGGAATTGACAAGTATGAGGCCTTAGTCCTGCAGCGGACTAGAAACGGGTGAATTTGTTGTTTTATATATATATATATATATATATATATATATATATATATATATATATATATATATATATACATTATATATATGTGTGTGTGTATATATGTATATTTATATATATATATATATATATATATATATATATATATATATATATATATATATATATATATATGTATATTTATATATATGTGTATATATGTGTATGTATATATATATATATATATATATATATATATATATATATATATATATATATATATATATATATATATATATATATATATACATATATAATGTTGTGAGGTTCTTGACTGATATTTTTAAGTGCAGCATAAATGATAGCGTAAAATAAAGATATTTGAAGGACATTGCAAAATAAAGAAATTGAAACTTTATTCGTAAATAAAGTGTAATTCGTATGAGAGATGAAAATATAGCTCATTGGAAATAAAGGTTCTACAGTGAGCAAAGATTCATATTAATTCATGTTTATTTTCTCTCTCTGGTTTCGTAAGTATGTCAAGGTCAGCAGTGTTGGGCTCTGGGTTCAGAACGTGAGACTCTTAACAGAGGCAGGACTCCTGAACAGAGGTATTGTTAAAGGTACCCTGACACTTGCACGACTTTTTGCCACGAATTTGTCGTGGCAAGTTGTGACATTTTGTGGCACGAACTTGAAGATAAAGAAAAAAAAATTACCTCAGAATTACAGTTGACCTGTCCACATTGACACGAACTGGCACGACGAGTTCACGACGAGTTCACTCATAGTTTGCGCATAGTTTTTGCACTTCCCGCAGCGTCCCGACGATTTCACGAACAGTTCACTCATAGTTCACGACCCGGTCACGAAATTTTGTCGTGACCAAAATTTTGAACATTTCAAAATTCTCGTCACGACATGACACGATGTCACGGCGGGTTTAGGAACACTTCACGCCAGTTCACGACGAGTTCACGACATTTCACAAATTCGTGCAAGTGTCAGCCTGGCTTAAGAAAGATCAGTGTCCGTTTTTGCAAGGTCAAGTGTATATCGAAAACAATATATTTAAGAAATTTCCTATAAGATTGATAGGATGTGTAGGATGTTGAGGAGTTTTAATGTTGAAAGTAAGGGGAAGATGTGATATGATGTTGAATGTAATTGAAGAGAGCTTTTAAAAGTTTTGATGATGATAGTGAAACGTCTTGGAATATTTAGATGTGAGAGTGACTAGTTTGGTGTGAAGTTTCACGTCTTTGCCAGTTTGATAACTGTATTATTATTATTATTATCATTATTATTATTATTGTTATTATTATTATTATTATTATTATTATTATTATTATTATTAGATAAGCTACAACCCTAGTTGAAAAAGCAGGATGATATAAGCCTAAGCGCACCAACATGAATAAATAGCCCATTTGGGAATGGAAATAAGGAAATAAACTACAAGAGGAATAATGAACAATTGAAATAAAATATCTTAATCACAGTAACAACATTAAAATAAATCTTTCATAAATAATCCATAAAATGACACTTATGTCAGCCTATTCAACATGAAAAAATTTGCTGCAGGTTTTGAACTTTTGAAATTCCACAGATTAAACTGCCTGGTTAGGAAGCTCATGCACACACCTTGGTCACAGGTCGAATAAAACTTCCCGAATAGTGACTATTAGAGTTAATAGAATGATAAAAAACAGAGAAAGGATGTTAGATGTATGGGCAAAGGTATGCAGAAAAGAAAACGTATTGTTAATGTATGAATGGCACATGTTTGTAGATAAGATAGTATTTGCTGGGCATTGTGACGAGAAACTGCAAAACCTAGTGAAAGGAATTTAGATAGATTTATGCAATAGCGAATACGAACTTTTTCTGTGAGGAGTTGCATGGCTTTCAACAAAAAAAGTTATGAATGGGTCAGTAACCTTTGTGATTTTTCTTCTCTGGAGACACTCCATTTAAATAGAAATACGATAATGAATCTAAGATGTGTGCATATATGTATATATATAAATACACACATATATATATATATATATATATATATATATATATGTGTGTGTGTGTGTGTGTGTGTGTGTGTGTATGTTTACACACAAACACACGAATGTTGAATGTGAAAGAAAGATGCCGAGATGAAGAACAGCTTACGTATCATTATGTGGTGTAAGAGGAGTTAATAGGGTGAAAATGTATATATATATATATCTGTTTTCATGCGTGCATGTACGTGTGCATATACGCACATGAAATGCACACTTCTGCCTGAATGTATATATGAGTGCCTGGAGGGAACTGCGCGAGTGGACCAGGTCTAGATAACAAAGATGATGTCACGGCCGCGTGAAGCCATCAATAAAAGCTTTTTATAGAAAATCTATTTATGACGACTTGGGATCAATTTAAATCTCTTGTGTTTTAAGAACACTCTTTTCCTCTTCCCTTTGGTATGAGTTTAATAAAGGCTATGTTTGGTTTCGCCCTCGTGAAAACGTCACTTGTTATGCTAACTATGAAGGTTTATTTGCGATGAGCAGTTTATTAATTGGGGAATAGCATTTGATGTGCGCCGACTTTAGAACGCCATTGATTATTAGAGAGAGAGAGAGAGAGAGAGAGAGAGAGAGAGAGAGAGAGAGAGAGAGATTTTGGAAATAATTGTTCTCTTGTGGGTAACTTCAAATATTTACTGGTATTAGACAAGTAGTTTATGTATGCATCTTTAGACTAATTGTATTTATGTTACATTGATAAACACTGATGAAGAATATATGCAAAAACAATAAAACATTAGTTTCATCTTAGTTGGATGGACCCCTGTTATGTCTTCAAGATGGTATTTTTTTTTTTTTTTCTGTAAGAAATATTTTTTTTTTTCGATATATAAGCCGATGCTATGGTAGTCATTACTTCATTACCCCCTTTGATTGACAATTAAAATTAAAACAAAATTGAAGAAGAATAACTAGGCAATGAAGGGAGACATGTTTGACCCTTATTGATGGAACAGGTATTCGAAAGAGATACAACTCTAGGGACAGATATGGCTACACAAGTAAACAATTCAGTTAAAGATGAGAAAAAACACTATTAATTCCATTGAGGAAAGTAAATTCTCATGGAGAAGGTCTGTTCAGAATAGCACGATTCACGCAAGCCACGTGTTGGCAAGAGAGTTGTGACGGTGCCGAGAGAAAGGTTGTGAACTCAAAGGTAGTTTGAAAGCAACTGAGTTAATTTATTATGGAACACTCCTTTATATACAAAACTTCAAGGCAACAGGAAATTACATGTTCGTGAAAATGACCCTGTTACATAGGCGACACGCAGACATGTTTATTCTGGTTCATTTTAGTGCGAGGGAAGAGCGAAGACACAAGCATAATATATACAAAAGGAATTATGTACAATTGTAATTGTGTGACACACGGTTGGTACAGAGTAGTGATTTAGGCACCATTTCTTATGTAGATTCACCCTTGACTAAACGACCTAATAACTTTAAAACTGTATCAATTATTAATTAAATATTACACTGTCAGTAAGCAATGCATGAGAGAACAGAGACGGGAATGTTGAGGAAGATTATGGGAATATCATGGCTTGAAAGATTTGAAAAATGAGGAAATAAGAAGAATAGCAGACGTAGTAAAAGATTACAGAAACGATAGGAGTGTCACGACTGAGGTTATGTGGGCACATGTCAAAGAGGGATAGTGGGGAGGGAGGAGTGAGGAATCATTTCTTTTGTAGATATACCCTCGGGCGAAGAACCCAAAGACTTTAAAACTGTATCAATTATTAATTATTTGTGAATACACTATCAATAACCAAAGCTTGAGAGAACTGACACGAGAATGCTGAGGTGAAATATCGGAATAACATTGCTTGAACGATTGGAAATGAGGAAATAATATGGCAGGCGTAGTAAAGATTACAGGGGTGATAAGAGTATCACAACGTAGATGGTGTGGGCACGTGTTGAGAATGGATATTGGGGAGAGAGTGAGAAGGGCTTGGGAGGAACCTGTAAGGGGAAGAAGGAGAGGGAGGAGATAGAGAATTAGATGGTGAGGTAAGGTGAAGGATTATAATGAGAGAAGAGGTTTGTTGGAAGAGGATGCCTTTTAATGAGGCGTTGGAGAGGGCGTGTCAGGCAACCGACCCCTTAATGTTGGGATAATTGTTCAGTGGCTACTTTCCTCTTGGTAAGGGTAGAAAAGACTCTTCAGCTATGGTAAGCAGCTCTTCTAGGAGGACACTGCAAAATCAAACCATTGTTCTCTAGTCTTGGGTAGTGCCATAGCCTCTGTACCATGGTCTTCCACTGTCTTGGAATAGAGTTCTCTTACTTGAGGGTGCACTCGGGCACACTGTTCTATCTAGTTTCTTTTCCTTTTAATTTGTTAAAGTTTTTATAGTTTATTTAGGAAACATTTATTTTAATGTTATTACTTTTCTTAAAATATTTTATTTTTCCGTATTTCCTTTCCTCACTGGGCTATTTTCCCTGTTGGGACCCCCGGGCTTATAGCATCCTACTTTTCCAACTAGGGTTGTAGCTTAGAATTTAATAATAATAATAATAATAATAATAATAATAATAATAATAATAATAATAATAATGGTGGGAAAGAAGGTCAATATCCTTGTTAACAGGACAGTAGTTAAGAGGAATATTAAAAGGCCGTTTCGTTTAAGAAAAGTCTTATGTCAGAGCATGTTTTGTTAAAGAGCAGGTGTATACTTAGCTGTCACTCCTTCCCTCTGATTTTTCTAGCGGGGTGTTAATTAAACCACCACATTTTTGTGGATCCATAAGATGACGGGGTAGGAAGAACGATAGATAATGCTGGCTAGAAACACTTGATTGTTGTGTCAGGAAATTTTCCAGAATTTTTTTTTTTTTTTTTTTTTTTTTTTTTTTTTTTTTTTGATGGAGACTATAACAATTTATCGCTGACATTTAGGTGGCGTTAAATTTCACTTCTTTACAGGAGAGAAAAGGCATATGAATTGCATAACGACTTCTTTTATAGAATAGCCAATGAGAATAAGCATTAAATCCTTGGTTTGCTAAGAGTAATTCAATTAAGATCTAGTAATTAGTGATTTGTGTCACTGTATGTAACTTGACGAAGTTACTGTTCAATGAACAATTAAGATGAATTGTATTAATTTTTACTGCCAGATTACCCCTCTAAGTTATAGATCTCAGACTTTGTTGATGAGATGTGAAGGAAGAAAGAAAAGATTGGAAACGAATACAAGGTAATTGTAATATTTGTCAGTTGTTACTATCATTAAAACGACAGTTTTAAAAAAACGTAATTTTAATCGGAAATTCTTGGTAAAAAAAAATACTGTTTTCAGCCGTATTTCAGTAAAATACGGCTGTCCATAATTTAACATACTTAGTAATTATGTTTTACGGGTTGGTGACCGTAATATCACGCCTTTACGTCAATATATCCGTTTTTAAAACGGTAAATGTCTGGCAACATTTATGCCAGGTTTTTTACTGTTTTTTTATTTATTCATAATTTTAAGTGAAGGGCCATATAAATAGCAAAACACGATCTATAGTTTTGAAGACACCTAACTTTTCAATGTCATTTGATTGGTAAAGAAACGCCTTAGTTGTGGTGATGGAGGTCCCCCAATATACGAACGAAGTCCTCTTGGTTGAATTCTACACCAATGCAGGGAGTTTTGAGGTCTTTTGACTGGCCAAATGGTACTACATTGGATCCTTTTCTTTGGTTACGCTCCATTTTCTCTTTGCCTACACACACACTCACTGAATAGTCTGGCCTATTCTTTACATATTCTCCTCAGTACTCACACACCTGACAACACGGGTTACTAAACAATTCTTCTTCACCCAAGATGTTACTGCACTAATTGTTCAGTGGCCACTTTCCTCTTGGTAAAGGTAGAAGAGAGACTTTAGCTATGGTAAGCAGCTCTTCCAGGAGAAGGACACTCCAAAATTAAACCATAATTTCACTAGTCTTGGGTAGTGCCATAGCCTGTGTACCATGGTCTTCCACTGCCTTGGGTTAGAGTTCTCTTACTTGAGGGTACACTCGAGCACACTATTTTATCTTATTTCTGTTCCTCTTGTTTTGTTAAAGTGTTAATAGCTTATATAGGAGATATTTATCTTAATGTCATTACTCTTCTCAAAATATTCTAATTTCCTTTTTTCCTTTCTTCACTGGGCTATTTTCCAAGTTGGAGCCTCTGGGCTTATAGCATCCTGCTTTTCCAACTAGATTTGTAGCTTAGCAAATAATAATAATAAAAATAATAATAATAATAATAATAATAATAATAATAATAATAATAATAATAATAATTATGTCTGCCTTGGCACTTCATGGGGAGACCTGGCTTTGGAAGTAACACCTTTCTCGCCTCTTGACTAAATAATATGGGTAAACGAGAAGATTCATTCTCCAATGTCAAGTTATGGATTTCCCTGAGGTGTGTGTGTTCGTGAGTGAAGGGATGTATCATTTTTATCATGCCAAACATAATCTGAAATTTTGTTAGTTCGTATATATATATATATATATATATATATATATATATATATATATATATATATATATATGTATATATATGTATATATATATATATATATATATATATATATATGTATATATATATGTATATATATATATATATATATATATATATATATATATATACTGTATATGTGTGTCTATAACATATATATATATATATATATATATATATATATATATATATATATATATATATATATGTATATGTATGTTTATATGCTGTACATATATATATATATATATATATATATATATATATATATATATATATATATATATATGTATATATGTGTGTGTATTTATATATATATATATATATATATATATATATATATATATATATATACATTTATTTATGTGTTTATATATATATATATATATATATATATATATATATGTATATATATATATATATATATATATATATATATATATATATATATATATATACATACATACATACATACATACATAAATATATAAATATATTCTGTCTTGGTACATAATTTTCAAGTAATTGGTAACTATATTGACAATATGATAACAGATTTTACTGTTTTTTACTCAAAATATTTTCATGTATGAGGTAAATTTGCCTCTAATGATAGATGTTTAACTCTGCCTTTTTTTTTTTTCCTTTTCAGGTAGTGAAGATGAAACTACCATCCCGGGAGAATGTTCAGGTAGTGATGCTGTTTTTATTTATTTTACTTTTTTTCGTTAGATAAGTTATATTATCTGTATTTTTTTTATTGACAGGTACTCTCTCTCTCTCTCTCTCTCTCTCTCTCTCTCTCTCTCTCTCTCTCTCTCTCTCTCTCTCTCTCTCTCTAATATATATATATATATATATATATATATATATATATATATATATATATATATATATATATATATATATATTATATATATATATATATATATATATATATATATATATATATATATATATATATATATATATATATATACATATATATATATATATTAGAATGTTCAGGTAGTGATACGTTCTTATTTATTTTTTTCCTTTGATAAGTTATAATACACGTATTTTTTTATTGCATGCGCGCACACACACACTCACTCCCCCCCCCCCCCCCCTCTCTCTCTCTCTCTCTCTCTCTCTCTCTCTCTCTCTCTCTCTCTCTCTCTCTCTCTCTCTCCTTCCTTTATATTACTTTTTATTTGTTTATTATCTGTACCAACTGGATTGGCCGCATTCCTTTGAGGCCTGACCTGCCTCTACGAATATTTCCGAGCCATTTTCTTATGGCGACAAGCATCACATAACTAGAATTGATTTAAAAACGGATTAGCCTAATTGCTTGCTTGTCTGAAGGGGAGGATTCGTGACGCTATGTAGATCGTTTATAAAATCTGCTTTTGCTATGAGGTGGTCTTGATTGCCGGCCGAGTTTTTATTCGGCTTTGTGCCCTGGGTCTTCGAAATTTATATATATATATATATATATATATATATATATGCATATATATATATATATATATATATATATATATTATATATATATATTATATATATTTATGTATATATATGTTATATATATATATATCTATATATATACATATATATATATATATATATATATATATATATATATATATATATATACTGTATATATATATTTGGAAGACCCAGGCCTACATGGCTAAGGACAATGAAGCGTGAAGTAGATGACGAATGTATTGATTTAAAAGCTCTAGAGACAGACGAGTGGCGAAATCTAACCGAAGCCCTTTGTGTTAATAGGCGTAGTAGGATATATATATATATATATATATATATATATATATATATATATATATATATATATATATATATGTATATACTGTATATATATATATATATATATATATATATATATATATATATATATATATATATATATGTATATACTGTATATATATATATATATATATATATATATTTATATATATATATATATATATATATATATATATATATATATATATATATATATATATATATATATATTCACCTATAAGTGTGTTTGTGTACGTGTATGAGTGTATAATTGGCACTATACTGCCACAGGAAATACCAATGAACCGCTGTTTTTGTGCATATGCAAGTCAGAGGGAAAAAAAAAAAAAGCCAATAAAACTTTAAAATCCTTGGTTGGTAACAGTCGTCTTTATAAGTGAAGTGTCCTTTTTGTCCTGTGATCAGCGGTCATCTTACTTTTGCCTTCTGTTGAATGCTGGGAAAATATATATTGGATGGCGTACAATCTCATATCCTGTTTGTTTTCCATTCCTCAAATGGTGTACTATAGTCCATTTCTTTTAGTTAGGCAGATTTGCACCGACTCGCAGCGGTGTCCTTTTAGCTCGGGAAAGTTTCCTGATCGCTGATTGGTTAGAATTATCTTGTCCAACCAATCAGTGATCAGGAAACTTTTCCGAGCTAAAAGGGTACTGCTGCGAGAAGTTGCAAATCTGCCTCGCTAAAAAAAATTGACTATAGGTATTTGACATGGTGTTGTCTAAGTATTTATCTGGCCGTCTGGAGTAGATTTATCCCTATCATCCATCGCTTGGCAGGTAAAGAAATCTGGACTTTTTATTACCTGTATCCCATTTCTCAGCAGGTATTAAAGTCTGTAATTTTGTACCCAGTATCTTAATTTTCAGCAGGTAGACAAGTCTGGACTTTGTACCCAGTTTCCTATTTTTCAGGGGGTAAACAAGACTGTAATTTTGTACCCAGTATCTTAATTTTCAACAGATAAACAAGTCTGGACTTTTGTACCCAGTATCTCATTTTTCAGGAGGTAAAAAAAGTCTGGACTTTTATTCCCAGTATCTTATTTTTCAGCAGGTAAACAAATCTGGACTTTTTATTACCAGTATCCCATTTTTCAGCAGGTAATAAAGTCTGTAATTTTGTACCCAGTTTCTTATTTTTCAGCAGGTAGACAAGTCTGGACTTTTGTACCCAGTTTCCTATTTTTCAGGGGGTAAAAAAGTCTGGACTTTTCTTCCCAGTATCTCATTTGGCAGCAGGAAAACAGATCTGGACTTATGTAGTCAGTATCTTATTTTTCAGCAGGTAATCAGGTCTGTAATTTTGTACCCAGTATCTTATTTTTTAGCAGGTAAACAAGTCTGGACTTTTGTACCCAGTTTCCTATTTTTCAGGGGGTAAAAAAGTCTGGACTTTTTTTACCAAGTATCTTATTTTTCAACAGGTAAACAAATCTGGACTTTTGTACCCAGTGTCCCATTTTCCAGTAGGTAAACAAGCCTGGACTTTTATTCCCAGTATCCCATTTGGCAGCAGGAAAACAGATCTGGACTTATGTAGTCAGTATCATAAGTAAAACAAATATGGACTTACGTACCCAGTATACCGTTTTTCATGAGGTAAACAAGTCTAGACGTTTGTACCCAGTGTCCTATTTTCCAGTAGGTAAACCATTCTGGACTTTTCTTCCCAGTATCTCTAGTAAACTAATCTGTAATTTTTCTCTCTTAGTTCTTTGTAGCTTACTGAATTTGAATAATTCTATTTTGTCTCAAGATAGAAACTCTTCTTCTTCTTCTTCTTCTTCTTCTTCTTCTTCTTCTTCTTCTTCTTCTTCTCTCTCTCTCTCTCTCTCTCTCTCTCCTCTTTTTTTTTTTTTTTTTTTTTTTTTTTTTTTTTTTTTTTTTTTTTGAGGATTTGTTGCTAACCGAACATTGCAGTGGACTCTTTTTGATATCATCAGAGTTTATGTGACCTCTTTAGGGTTTCAGGTGTCAATCAAAGACACCGGCAATTGACCTCTTTTTAAGTATTTCAAACGGCTAAATGGGACTGAGTGATGATATCAAAATAAGCCTACTGTCATGGTATAAAGTCTACGCTCAATAGAGTTAAATTCAAGTCGGGTTACTTTGAAAATTCCATTGATCTGATCTTGATTCATCCTTATTATGGACTGGAAAACCTTAGCTCGTATTTATATGCCTTTACTTTATTATTTTGTCAGTTTCTTTTTATCTCAATATTGCAATTTTAATTGCGAGCTTGTTTATGTTTGTGATAGGGTGGCATAAGCATATCGGAAGGCCTTTGATTCTCGTATATATATTTTTTTATCATTCTGGAAAAGAAATTAATATAGTTTTATTTTTTTAGTTTGTGAGAAAAAATGAACATTTCATCAGTTTTTACGAACCTAAATGCATTTCTCATCTTGCAGGGATAAATTTGCATTTGAAATAAGCTTCTAGTTGGTATGGTTGAGTATAATGTAGCTTTAGGTTTAAGGAACTAAGGTATCCCATCTTAGCTCGGGAACTAGCCACGTCTTAGATCAAGAGAAAGTGATACAATCTCCTCTCTCTCTCCTCTCTCTCTCTCTCTCTCTCTCTCTCTCTCTCTCTCTCTCATTACAACCGTACCTGCTAACCCTGACCTGAGTCACCGCTTTCCATGTACTCGAACCGTTTTGTTGTGTTTATGCTGCTTTAAAAACATCCCATATCTGTCACAGCCTTTCACGTAAACAAGATGTTTAATATCCCTCGGGGTTACGAAAGCAGACACGCATGCAGATTCGCTTC
>NC_090763.1:62529771-62534771 GCF_036898095.1 Palaemon carinicauda
CCTTGATTGAAGAAGATGAACATTTCGGTTACCTTGTGTTGTCAGGTGTTTGAGAAAAGAGAAGAATGTGTAAAGAATATGCCACACTATTCGGTGTATGTGTAGGTGAGGGAAGAATAAGCCGTAACCGGAGGGTTCCAATGTAGTACTATCTGGACAGTCAAAGGACCCAAAGACTTCTTAGCGGTTGTATCTCAACGGGTGGCTGGTGCCTTGTAAGTTCATTGTAATAAACAGCGTTATTTGGCAAATAAATCCATATATATATATTGCCATAAAAATTCCTATAGAAAGACCAGCCATAGACAACAGTTGAAATAATGTATTATAAATATGGTTTAAACTATACGGGAAAAAAATCTTTTACATTTACCAAGCGGCAGCTTATTTCTCGACAATTTGCTTGACTTTGACCTTGACCTCTGACCTTAACAAGTATTAATTGGCCTGGATTTTCACACACTCAAATATGGACCAAGTTTGAAGTCTCTGTGACGACGATGTCCAAATTTATGGCTGATTACGAGAATTGGACATTTTGCTTGACTGTGACCTTGACCTTCCAAAATGTAATAACTTCCATTTTTTACATAATACTTAATCCCTAAGTTTTCTTACTCTACGATTAAAATTGTTTCCAGGAAGGTGTTCACTAACAAACACCCATACAAACAAACGCAAACAGGGGGTGAAACATAACCTCCTTCCAACTCCGTTAGCGGAGGTAATAAAGACTAAAGGCAAAAGTGAAAATTAGTAATGCAAACAAACCTTGAAGATTTTTTATTTTTTTGATAAGAGCAATGAGAAATTTTTTCAATAAATGTAAAAGTTTCAGGAAAGAGAGAAAATGAGACAACCAACGATTGATAAAGGTATTTTTTAGGAAAAAGAATAACAAGAAAATTGGTAGGAAAAAAACTGAATACGGAACTATTTTGTAAATTTACTATCGACAGCCTAGCTCGTAGCTTTAATACATATGTAACCTTCATCAAATGCTCTTTTTATCCTATGCATCATGCCTTCGTTTCAAAAATCAATAAAAAAAAAATCATAAAAATAATATATGAATGAAAAACTAATGTACAACAAGCACTTTATTATAAACCTGGTAAAATGTGTAAAAGTACTTTTGATAAACAAACATACAACTTTGAAAAATCTCAAAATCTAATTATCTTAGAAATTCTATGGACACCATCATAATCTATTTGGGCCGTCTCCATCCAAACTGTATCCGACCTCAAACCTGATTCATAGAATTCGATCACTTTTCATCCGGAAATTATAATTAAGAATTCCTCTTGATATCGATTACAATATACTTTTGAGCACTATATAATAAAAAAAATGTTTGCCTAAATATATATATATATATATATATATATATATATATATATATATATATATATATATATATATAATATATATATATATTAAAGGGTAAAATCCACAGGAAACAGGAAAGGAAAAGACCAGGTACCAAGCGCTTTCGTGTATTACGTACACTTCTTCAGGGTACGTAATACACGAAAGCCCTTGGTACCTGGTCTTTTCCTTTCCTGTTTCCTGTGGATTTTATCCTTTAATATATGTCACGTGCAGATTTGTGACTGATAAGTTATATATATATATATATATATATATATATATATATATATATATATATATATATATATATATATATATATATATTTCTTTCCTGTCACACTCACGGGGGAGAAGGAGTAGCCATACCCTGCTGAGATGTACACTAAGGAATCCCTCTCCAACAAATTCATGAAACAGCGGGTAGTAGTTAGAAAAGGGAAAAGGACGTGGCAAGGGTTGAGTATGTGCGCATATCTATCAAGATATTTAGACGTCTGTTTTGACGGCTTGGGTACACTAGTGTGTGTGTGTGTGTGTGTGTGTGTGTATGTGTATATATATATATATATATAGAGAGAGAGAGAGAGAGAGAGAGAGAGAGAGAGAGAGGAGAGAGAGAGAGAGAGAGAGAGAGAGAGAGAGAGTCTCTAAAGAAGCAATAATATATCAAGACATTAAAACTGAATAACACTCGATTCGGCCATTACAATCGTATCACAAAGAGCCTCACATGAGTCACGAATGTGAAATCTGACCGGCCTAACCTTAAACATCCCAACAACCTTTTGATGAGTCAGCCAATTCTGTCATCTCCACGACAGCAATAGAATCACAGAATCTCACGACAACCCGATTACGAAAAGGATAAAAGGCAGAAGGAGAGAGAGGCTGCGTTAGGCTGAGGCAATGCAAATTCTGGGTGTCAGGTCACGCTGCTGAGAGATGGAGGTCATACGAGGTCATGAGGCTAGGACGAAGAAAGGAGGAGAATGAGGAGGAGGAGGAGGAGGAGGAAAGGATAAAGGCAGAAGGAGAGAGGCTGCGTTAGGCTGAGGCAATGCAAATTCTGGGTGTCAGGTCACGCTGCTGAGAGATGGAGGTCATACGAGGTCATGAGGCTAGGGCGAAGAAAGGAGGAGGATGAGGAAAAGGAGGAGGAGATCAAAATGAGAGAGAGACGCGAGATGTTCATGATGAAGAGCACGTTGTTCAAAATGACCATTGATGCAAAACACCGCGCTGCCTTTAAATGCCTAATGCGTGAAGCCACCTGTTTAACACACACTCTCTCTCTCTCTCTCTCTCTCTCTCTCTCTCTCTCTCTCTCTCTCTCTCTCTCTCTCTCAAATGCCTGGCAACGATTGGCCAAATGTTATTCCCACTAGAATGTGTTCTGAATAGAATGTCACCCATAAATAAAGAGACACTGATTATTCACACACAAAAAAAAAACCGTGGGAAGAACTTATGAAAAACAGCAACTGCAGAAAGTGATGAAAAAAGATCTGAAGGTGTCAGCAAAGTGGATAGCAAATGTTAGCACGTGAAAGGTTATATGGGTAACAGAAAACCATGAAGATGGATCAGTCAATGTTAATATGGATGCTGGAAGACTGAATGTGCCATAGGCACATTAGGGAGTAAACATACATTATTTTAACGGACGAAGGAGGGACGAGAAAATAGCAGGGTTAAGCAAGAAAGGCAGCAAAGGAATTGCAAAAGATTGGGAAGTAATTTAGAAATTATGGAGGTCAAGGTGTGAATGTTTGAAATGATTAACGCAGATACTGGGTGGCTTAATAAAAAAAAAAAAAAAAGTAGAATCTTTAAATATTAAATTTTTGCGTAATTTAAGAAATGTGATGTGTAAAAGTGATAATTTCTCACATATGTTGAAATGGTTTGTTCATAAAGATACAGTAGAATGAAAGTTCAGAGGGATGAGAAGAAAATGATGCAGTTTATATAAAGGGTTTCGAAACGCTGCTCATGAGTCATCTGTGTAGGAGTATAAAGTGACCATGTTTAGAAATTTCCTACAGATGAATATGTCCAGGTAGTAGGTTGGCCAGGGCACCAGCCACCCGTTAAGATACTACCGCTAGAGTGTTATGGGGTTCTTTGACTGGCCATACAGTACTACATTAGACCCTTCTCTCTGGTTACGGTTCATTTTTCCTTTGCCTACACATATACCGAATAGTCTGCCATATTCTTTACATATTCTCTTCTGTCCTCATACACCTGACAACACTGACGTTACAAAACAATTCTTATTTAACCAAAGGATTCACTACTGCAATCTAATTGTTCAATGGCCACTTTCCTCTTGGTAAGGGTAGAAGAGACTATTTAGCTATGGTAAGCAGCTCTTCTAGGAGAAGGAAACTCCAAAATCAAACCAATGTTCTCTAGTCTTGTGTAGTGCCATAGCCTCTGTACCATGGTCTTCCACTGTCTTGGGTTAAAGTTCTCTTGCTCGAGGGTACACTCGGGAACAATATTTTATCTCATTGCTATTCCTCTTGTATGGTTAAAGTTTTTATGGTCTATATATGAAATATTTGTTTTAATATTGTTACTGTTATTAATATATTTATTTTTCCTGTTTCCTTTCCTCACTTGGCTATTTTCCTTGTTGGAGCCCCCGGGAATATAGCATCCAGCTTTTCCAACTAGGGTTGCAGCTTAGCAAGTAATAATAATATATACTATCTATACATATGAAAAAAAAACATTTTGTAAAATCAGAACTACCTTCCCCCACAAAAATATATTCTGAATACAAGTGCTGGTTTTCAGCCATACAGTAGTCACTAAAGAAGAAACTCTTTTTTTTTATCTAGAGATAAACAAAGTGAAACTATTTAGCTCTAAAGATAAGGAGCTTCTCTGAGGTTTTGATGATAAAAGAACTCAGGCACAAGCACTGGAGAGAGAGAGAGAGAGAGAGAGAGAGAGAGAGAGAGAGAGAGAGAGAGAGAGAGAGAGAGAGAGAGAGAGAGAGAGAGAATTTACGTTACAAATATAAGTTTAGACATAAGGATCGAATAAGAGGAGGAAATTCAATAATGCTCACACACAAAAAAAAAAGAGAAGTTAATTCTCATGTTTTGATTCTGAAGACTATAGCAACCGTATTTTGGTTAAAATACTACAGATAACCTTTTGGTTTCTAAAACTCTGTTCTGGCACTAAAATCTAATACTGGTTCTTGGTTATGTTGATGAAAACGAGTTTCTAGTGAAAACTAATAAAAACCAGTGTTTGGTTCTAAAGATTGTAGGTGTCAGGTTTTGGTTCATAATAATGAAGGCACCAGATAGCAACAAGTATTAAGAGGGCAATACTTTGGTTATCAAGACTTCTGGCCACAGTTCTTTTATTTTGCAGATTTAAGATGAGGACTACAGTATTACTACAGAGTACCTAAAGATTTGAGATAATGACTACAGTATTATTACAGAGTACCTAAAGATTTGAGAAGAGGACTACAGTATTAAAACAGAGTACCTAAAGATTTGAAAAGAGGACTACAGTATTACTACAGAGTACCTAGGATTTGAGAAGAGGACTACAGTATTAAAACAGAGTACCTAAAGATTTGAGAAGAGGACTACAGT
>NC_090763.1:62539771-62544771 GCF_036898095.1 Palaemon carinicauda
TTGGATTTCACTCAAGTTGAGTTCAAAGAAAATTCATTGGATTTCACTCAAGTTGAGTTCAAAAAATTAATTGGATTGCATTCAGGTTGAGTTTAATGAAAATCAATTGGATTTCACTCAAGTTGAGTTCAAAGAAAATTAATTGGATTTCACTCAAGTTGAGTTCAAAGAAAATTCATTGGATTTCGTTCAAGTTGAGTTCAAAAAATTAATTTGATTTCATTCAGGTTGATTTCAAAGAAAATCAACTGGATTTCACTCAAGTTGAGTTCAAAGAAAATTCATTGGATTTCATTCAAGTTGAGTTCAAAACATTAATTTGATTTCATTCAAGTTGAGTTCAAAGAAAATCAACTGGATTTCACTCAAGTTGAGTTCAAAGAAAATTCATTGGATTTCACTCAAGTTGAGTTCAAAGAAAATTCATTGGATTTCACTCAAGTTGAGTTCAAAGAAAATTAATTCCATTTAATTCAGGTTGATTTCAAAGAAAATCAACTGGATTTCACTCAAGTTGAGTTCGAAAAAAAATAATTGGATTTCACTCAAGTTGAGTTCAAAGAAAATTCATTGGATTTCATTCAAGTTGAGTTCAAAAAATTAATTGAATTTCATTCAGGTTGAGTTTAATGAAAATCAATTGGATTTCACTCAAGTTGAGTTCAAAGAAAATTCATTGGATTTCACTCAAGTTGAGTTCAAAGAAAATTCATTGGATTTCATTCAAGTTGAGTTCAAAAAATTAATTCGATTTCACTCAGGTTGCATTTAATGAAAATCAACTGGATTTCACTCAAGTTGAGTTCAAAGAAAATTAATTGGATTTCACTCAAGTTGAGTTCAAAGAAAATTTATTGGATTTCATCCAAGTTGAGTTCAAAAAATGAATTCGATTTCATTCAGGTTGAGTTTAAAGAAAATCAATTTGATTTCATGCAAGTTCAGTTCAAAGAAAATTAATTGGATTTCACTCAAGTTGAGTTCAAAGAAACTTAATTGGATTTCATTTAGGTTAAGTTCAATGAAAATTAATTGGATTTCACTCAAGTTCAGTTCAAAGAAAATTAATTCGATTTCACTCAAGTTCAGTTCAAAGAAAATTAATTCGACTTAATTCAGGTTGATTTCAAAGAAAATTAACTGGATTTCACTCAGGTTGAGTTCCAAGAAAATTAATTGGATTTCACTCAAGTTCAGTTCAAAGAAAATTAATTCGATTTCACTCAAGTTCAGTTCAAAGAAAATTAATTCGATTTAATTCAGGTTGATTTCAAAGAAAATTAACTGGATTTCACTCAGGTTGAGTTCAAAGAAAATTAATTGGATTTCACTCAAGTTGAGTTCAAAGAAAATTAATCCGATTGCACTCAAATTAGGTTCAAAGAAAATTAATTCGATTTCACTCAGGTTGAGTTCAAAGAAAATTAATTCGATTTCACTCAGGTTAAGTTCAAAGAAAATCAATTGGATTTCATTCAAGTTGAGTTCAAAGAAGATTAATCTGAATTCACTCAGATTGAGTTCAAAGAAAATTGACTCGATTTCACTCAAGTTGAGTTCAAAGAAAATTAATTCGATTTCACTCAAGTTGACGTCAAAGAAAATTAATTCGATTTCACTCAAGTTGAGTTCAAAGAAAATTTATTTGATTTCACTCAGGTTGAGTTCAAAGAAAATTCACTGGATTTCACTCTAGTTGAGTTAAAATAAATTAACTCGATTTCACTCAGGTTGAGTTCAAAGAAAATTAATTCGATTTCACTTAAGTTGCGTTCAAAGAAAATCAATTCGATTTCACTCAAGTTGAGTTCAAAGAAAATTAATTCGATTTCACTCAAGTTGACGTCAAGGAAAATTAATTCGATTTCACTCAAGTTGAGTTCAAAGAAAATTTATTTGATTTCACTCAGGTTGAGTTCAAAGAAAATTAACTGGATTTCACTCTAGTTGAGTTAAAATAAATTAACTCGATTTCACTCAGGTTGAGTTCAAAGAAAATTAATACGATTTCACTCAAGTTGACGTCAAAGAAAATTAATTCGATTTCACTCAAGTTGAGTTCAAAGAAAATTAAATACAATAAAGGAAAAGGAATATAAATATAGATTTTTCTTAGGTTGAATTGGTTGATTGGCTTGTCACCGAGGAAGGAAAAGTAAATGTATCGCTCAAGTTTCAGTCTATGTGATTTCAAAGAAAATATAGTACAATGCCTTGGGTTAGAGTTCTCTTGCTTGAGGGTACACTCTAGCACACTTTTCTATTTAGTTTCTCTTCCTCTTGTTCTGTTAAAGTTTTCATAGTTTAAATAGGAAATATTTATTTTAATAATGTTACTATTCCTAAAATATTTTATTTTTCCTTATTTCCTTTCCTCACTGGGCTATTTTCCCTGTTGGGGCCCCTGGGCTTATAGCATCCTGCTTTTCCAACTAGGGTTGTAGCTTAGCATATAATAATAATAATAATAATAATAATGAAGGAGAGTGAACATATGATTTTAACTATATGAATAAATAATTCAACTCCTAGATACTTTATATATTTTAGATTGGTATGTTACCTAATTAACAAAAAGCTTTACCTAGTAAAATTGATTTAATTTTTGAGAAATGGGAATAAGGCAAACCGGAAGGTTGTGTATATATATATATATATATATATATATATATATATATATATATATATATATATATATATATATATACGTGTGTATATATATGCATATATATGTAAGTATGTGTGTATATATATATACATATATATATATATATATATATATTAGATCCATAATAGACTGGAATGTTACCAAAAAGATAAAAATTAGATGCAAGTAGTTTTAAAAATCTGTAAAGTAAATGAAACTATATGTTAATTTCTTAATATCTTTTAGCAATTTTTTTTCCAATATAATAAACAATATCAATTAATTAATTACTCAATTATTTTCTGTAAAAATCAGTTGAATTTAGTTTCATAAAATATTAGCACCAGCTTAAGGTAATTTATTATTTTTGAAAGAAATCGGTTGGACTAAATTGAACTGAATAGAAAAACGAAGTAAACAGAACAGAAAATTTTGAAATAACCTAAACAGAAAACATTAGAGTAAATTGAATAGATAACAGTAAGTAAATGAGAGAGAAAATATAATAAAAATACTGAATAGAAAAAAGTAAACAAAACAGCAAATATTGAAATAACCTGAACAAAAAACATTAGAGTAAGTTGAACAGATATTAAGTAAACGGGAGAAAATACAATGAATAGAAAAAAGAAGTGAACAGAACAGAAAATTTTGAAATAACCTAAACAGAAAACATTGAGAGTAAATTGAACAGATAACAGTAAGTAAATGAGAGAGAGAAAAAAGTAAAATATGAATAGAAAATAGTAAGAAAAGGTGAACAGCCAATTGTACAGCAAAAGCGAACAGACAATTAGCTCTTTCATGGTTCTACCAAGTCTCCATATCCTAAGGAAAATCATATCCTCTTTTTTTTTATTTATATTCTATCTTAAAACTCTCCCTAATATTTATTTAAGTTTTTATAGTTTATATAGGAAATATTTATTTCAATGTTGTTACTGTTCTTAAAATATTTCATTTTCCCTTATTTCCTTTCCCCATTGGGCTACTTTCCCTCTTGGAGCGCCTGGGCTTATAGCATCCTGCTTTTGCAAATAGGGTTGTAGCTAAGCCAGTAGTAATAATGATAATAATATTGCAGTTCTTAAAATATTTCAATTTCCCTTGATTCCTTTCCCCACTGGGCTACTTTCCCTCTTGGAGCGCCTGGGCTTATAGCATCCTGCTTTTCCAAATAGGGTTGTAGCTAAGCCAGTAGTAATAATGATAATAATATTGCAGTTCTAAAAATATTTCAATTTCCCTTGATTCCTTTCCCCACTGGGCTACTTTCCCTCTTGGAGCGCCTGGGCTTATAGCATCCTGCTTTTCCAAATAGGGTTGTAGCTAAGCCAGTAGTAATAATGATAATAATATTGCAGTTCTTAAAATATTTCAATTTCCCTTGATTCCTTTCCCCACTGGGCTACTTTCCCTCTTGGAGCGCCTGGGCTTATAGCATCCTGCTTTTCCAAATAGGGTTGTAGCTTAGCCAGTAGTAATAATGATAATAATATTGCAGTTCTTAAAATATTTCCATTTCCCTTGATTCCTTTCCCCACTGGGCTACTTTCCCTCTTGGAGCGCCTGGGCTTATAGCATCCTGCTTTTCCAAATAGGGTTGTAGCTTAGCCAGTATAATGATAATAATATTGCAGTCGAGCGAATGGGGTTATTCAACAGGGGCAAAATAACTCGAAGCGAAACAATTTCGCCGAAAGACGCACTAGCAGAAAATGCGCACTTTGCTTACGCTCTACAACCAGTGTTGCCAGTTGGGCGTCTAAAATTCCCCAAAACCCGTGATAAAAAATCCCCAAAACAACCCAAAATTCCCCATGTCCACAATAATATTTTCTTCTGATCCTGTAGACTATATACTAAATCAGTATAGAAATTACTCACTTTACTGCATATACAGTAAGTGCAAGCAAACTAATTGCAACAATATAAAGGTTTAATCATCTCTGTCTCTTCATGGAAATTTGTACTGAATATCCCCCATCAGACACCCAAAATCACCAAATCTAAGGATAAATTCCTATAGCTGGCAACACTGTCTACAACCGATATTTGGATCACATTTCAGAAGGCCCGGCTATCAAGCCAGCTATCATTTTCGCTCTTTTAAGGCGGGTTTATACGGTCGATCGGGTCGTCGAAGGCGGTTCGACAGACAAGTGTTTGAAGTGATGTTCGAACGTGTGAACGGGGTATTTGGTTCGTCGAATGCCGTTAGACAGACAGGTGTTTGAAGTGATGTTCGAAAGTGTGAACGGGGTATTCGGTTCGTCGAACGCGGTTAGACAGACAAGTGTTTGAAGTGATGTTCGAACGTGTGAACGGGGTATTTGGTTCGTCGAATGCCGTT
>NC_090763.1:62549771-62554771 GCF_036898095.1 Palaemon carinicauda
ACCCAGGGCCTCTTAGTCTAACTCCATTCTCCTTGACCCTAGCAGACACTGCGAGAGGGGGCTGGAAACGATCTATGGACCACGCAAATGTAAGCAAAGTACAACAACAACTAGATAGAGCACCTACTTTCGGTGATTGTACCAATTAAGAGTAGAAGGTGGGATCATTACATTCCGATTCCACAATATATACATACACACACACATATATATATGTATATATATATATATATATATATCTATATATATATATATATTTACATATATATGTGTATGTATGTATATATATATATATATATATTGGTCTGTTTATTTATATATATACACATATATATATATATATATATACACACATATATAAATCGAAACAAAACTAGACCAAACACTTAACTAACCAGGCTATTAAAAAAGATAATTGTAATGTGATTTCCGAAGACTTGCCCAGGAAATAATAATTATCAGAATATAGTGATATAGCTAGATTTATTGTAATAGTACAAAAACTATTGTCAAATAAGTACATCTCACAAACTCCTCCGACTTTATGACAAGTATTGATATTAATGCCAATAAACCAATTTAATATTTGATCAAATAAAAATTTTAGTATACTAAAGCGCATTAATGAAAAAAAAAAACAAAAAAGTTGAACATATCTGTTCCCTGATTTCTCAGAACAAGAATAAATATCTTTTTCTCTTGTCCTTGAGCCCGTGGGGGGGGGGGAAGAGAGGGAACATGATATCATATAATGACACTTTCAAGCTTACATTTGCAATCATGGTCTCATTGGGCTATCAAATCTCAAGGCTATGTCTTTAAAATTATCAAAGCTTTTCAAGGTCAAAGCAACGAAAGAAATAATTCAGAGTAATTTGTGAATGACAATTTGTACTTCTTACTTACCAGTAAGTAAACAATAATAGGAATTATAATAATAGTCCTTTTTATGAGAGAGAGAGAGAGAGAGAGAGAGAGAGAGAGAGAGAGAGAGAATCTCTTTTAGATTTGATAGCAAAGCTTTTCAAGGTCAACACACCTAAAGAAATTTCTTCCCGATAAACAAACAATATAAATAAAATTATAATGATAAGTCTTTTATGAGAGAGAGAGAGAGAGAGAGAGAGAGAGAGAGAAGCTTTCAGATTTGATAGCAAAGCTTTTCAAGGTCAAAATACCTAAAGCAATAGTTTCATTTGTGAATAATAAATTGTACTCGTTACCTACCGATAAGTAAAAAGTTACAATAGAAATAGTAATATAAGGATAAGCCTTTTCTGAGAGAGAGAGAGAGAGAGAGAGAGAGAGAGAGAGAGAAGCTGTTACAGATTTGTGTCTGCTGCTGCTCTCGCTCTCTCTCTCTCTCTCTCTCTCTGGTATTCAATCTGAGATGTCATGCAGAGAGAGAGAGAGAGAGAGAGAGAGAAGCTGTTACAGATTTGTGTCTGCTGCTGCTCTCTCTCTCTCTCTCTTTCTCTCTCTCTCTCTCTCTCTCTCTCCATGACATCTCAGATTGAATACCAGAGAGAGAGAGAGAGAGAGAGAGAGAGAGAGAGCAGCAGCAGCAGACACAAATCTGTAACAGCTTCTCTCTCTCTCTCTCTCTCTCTCTCTCTCTCTCTCCGCATGACATCCCAGATTGAATACCAAGTGGGTAAAGGCCTAAGTGGAGCCAATGGATAAAAATGACGGTGAATCATCTCCAAATCATCGGCGAGAAGAGCATAGCAACATAAAAGTCCAGTGGTGTTGTGTTATTTAACAGGCTACAGCTGCTGCTACAGTACACTGTCATTTCTATATCATATATACGCTAATGATGTTTATGAATTATTACTACTGCTATGACTGAACACAATCTCTTAATTATCCTTCAACCAATATAATGATGAGAAACCCTCGATATAATTATAGAATTACCATTCACTAATGTTCATGATATTTCGCCGTAGAAGAAATCAGAGTGAAAGTGAAGGTTATTTTTCTCTTTTAAATACTTGAGATGGTTTGTACACGGGGAGAGAATGGAAGAAGTTGAACCTGCTGATAAGTATGAGCCCGTCGGAATGGAAATGGTTTAAAAATTCAAGACCTAGCTGATAACCCACCCGCGTTTCATACCTTCGCCAACTTCGTTGCGAAGGTTATGTTATGACAAGCGTGTATTTTTAGGTCTACCCGTGAGTTTGTGATTCACATAACTCCAAAACAATTTGGCCAAATTTCATAAAATTTAGTGGGATGATTGACCATTATACAAGGACAATTTCATTTTTACATTACGAATAACTACACAACTTCATTTGAAAATTATGACATTCTATAAAATTTTAAAGTATACAGAGAGAAAGAGAGGGAGAGGGGGAGTAAAAGGGAGGGCACAAGAACTACGCAGCATGAGAAGAACGGGGAGAGAGAGAGAGAGAGAGAGAGAGAGAGAGAGAGAGCGATCATCACTACTTCAATTCCAAGGATTGTTATTAAAAAAAAGAGAGAAAACGACAGTTTAAGTGAAGTTAACCACCAAAACGACAGAGCGGGTTTTTGACAGACAGACAGGCAAAGGGGACTAATAAACCCCTTAAACCTCCCTACACTCCCCAACCCCCTACTAACCCCACTACCAATCCCCTACCAAACCCCCACCCCCCTTTCAATGTCCTGATAATAAGAGAAAATTGGAGCGAATCTGTCAGTGATACATGGTAGCCTAATAGAGTAACAACAACACTCAGCCTCTTGCGTATTAAGTTAGAGTAAGAAAATGGGGGTCTTACAAGCGAACAGAAGGGGGGGGGGGTGGAAAGAAGGAGGGGAGGGGGGAGAGAAGGAGGGGGAGGGGGGTGTTTGAATGACCAATCCTTGCCCTCCCTTCCGTGTTTATGTAAGAAAACAAGGGTGGGAAAATGGAGAGGTTGATAAGATTGACTATCTTATTTTTCTAAGTTTTTTTAAGAGAAATGGGGGTTAGGATAGGAGTGAAGGGAACTTGAATATTAATCTACTACTTCCCTCGTCCGTTATTCTTTAGCTTTTCTATCCCGAGGATGCCAAGTTTGCATACTATAACAATGTATCACAACCAAACAAACAATAAACGGCAAATACAGTACTTGATATGTACTGGTCTGTATTTTGGGTGTGGTTAAGCAATAAACAAAGGCATTACTTTCGGTGGAAGCAAAATAGAAAACAAAGACATAACTTAAGAAGTAAACAAAATGGAAAACAAAAGCAGTGCTGCAAGTGTAAAAAAAAAAAAAGAAGGAGAAGAAATACCAAGTACAATAAAATGGCTGAAAACCAGTGGGAATACAAAGCTTATCCTAGTCATCTCACTGCACTTAGGTTACGTTTAGGTTTAGGTTTCGGTTTAGGTTTAGGTTAAAGATTTTTTCCCACATATTCCTTTGCATTGCCTTGGGCCCATGTTGTGGCCATCGTTGGAACAAACTTGATCCTTTCATGAGCGTGATTGCTTTATAAATTTAACAAATCACAGTCTGATTGTTCTTGAGAAAAGGTATTTTAAAGGTGTAATGTCCTACATGAAACTTGGAAGCTCATTGCAATTCCATTCTTGACCAAATAGTTTAAACAAATTTAACCCTTTTACCACCAGGCTATTTGGAAATTTCCAACCCTTAACCCCCAGGGGGTTATTTTTTTCCCAGCACATTTTGCAGTATATTTTTTTTTTCAAATTGCTTTAATAGCCTTAATTTTTGTCATAGAAAGGTCACGTTGGTCTCATTCTCTTGGAAAATGCCTGAATTTTCTCAAATAATTATCAAAAATATGAAAAAAAAAAATTTTTAGAGCATTTTTTAGCAAGGACGTACCGGTACGTCCATGAGGGTAAAGGGATGGCTTTTGTGAAACGTACCAGTACGTCCTTTGGGGGTAAAAGGGTTAAATTATCTTCATCTGTGGCTACTGTGGTGTGCCATATTCGTTTCAAATTAATCCAGTGATTCGAAAGAAATCAGTACAATTTTCACCCGACAAACAAACATACGTAATGCACATAAAAATGAAATACCAGACTAATTTTAATAATAAAAGCCCAAATGATCTCTCAGCTCAGGTAATCTGGGATTGAGAGAGAGAGAGAGAGAGAGAGAGAGAGAGAGAGAGAATTGCATGAAAAAAAAATGTCAAATTTGCAGGGTTATATTACGAAAACCTTTGCTCGATTGAACTTTTAAAAAGAATTCATAATACACGAAAAGAAAAACATGTATGTATATATATATATATATATATATAATATATATATGTATATATACATATATATATCTGAGAGAGAGAGAGAGAGAGAGAGAGAGAGAGAGAGTTTGCACGTGTATTCTTCAATAAAAAACCTAATATATAAAGGCGATACAGAATCAATAAACATCACTTCCAAGTGATTTCAAACAGTTATCATCAATCATTTCAAGCAAATTTCAAAAGTCCAGTAACTGGGTTTCATAACGTCTTTCCAGAAGAAGTTTCCAGCCTACATTCAACTATAGTCAATTTCTTTTACCGATGCAGATTTGCACCGACTCGCAGCGGTGCCCTTTGAGCTCGGAAAAGTTTCCTGATCGCTGATTGGTTGGACGAGATAATTCTAACCAATCAGCGACCAGGAAACTTTTCCGGGCTAAAAGGGCACAGCTGCGAGTCGGTGCAAATCTGCATCGCTAAAAGAAATGGACTATAGTGACCGGGTATTTCATTTTAATAATTGAGTCAACAAAAGGACAAAGGATATTTCTTCAGAAAAAATTTGATTAAACTGTTTCCCTCTCTTGGGATCGATCTTGGGTTTATTGTTGATGAGGTAAAGGTCATAACCTCGAGAACTGGAACTCCATTCAATTTTTACAGGTTTTTTTTTTTTTTTTTTTTTTTTTTTGCAGGTATCCCTTATTAAGTAAAACGATCAAAATTGAAAATATATAAATATCCATATGTATATGTATATATAAACACATTCATAAATGCGTGTATAT
>NC_090763.1:62567271-62579771 GCF_036898095.1 Palaemon carinicauda
GTAATAATAATAATAATAATGTACTGTCCTTTGTCTCAAAACCTTTACAGGCTATTGACTGTCAGCTACCTTGGCTTTCATTTAAAAAAAAACTGAAGTTAGACCCCAATGAGGGGTTGTGGTGGCCTGTTGGTAACGTCCTTGCCTGGTTATTGTCCGATTGTGGTTCGAGTCCCGCTCAATCTCGTTCGTTCCTTTGGTCGCTGCAACCTCACCAAATCTTTTGAACTTATAGGTCTATCTTCTGAGTCATCAGCAGCCATTGCCTGGTTCTCCTTGGTCCTAGCTTGGGTGAAAAGGGGGCCTGGGCGTCAATAATATGTATATATGGTCAGTCTCTAGGGCATTGTCCTCCTTGCTAGGGGAATGTCACTGTCCCTTGCCTCTACCATTCATGAGTGGCCTTTAAACCTTTAAAAACCTTCAGAGGTAAAAGACACACACATACATTCTTCTACTTCACAACATCATCGCTTATCAAAATTTTGAGACCAATCAAAAAGAAGGGATATCAAAGAACAGGAATATAAAATCTGAATTTGTTCATAAAATTCTATATATAAAACTTCAACCGGGCCTATCATCATTTTTTTTTTTTCGATTAATTAAACTTTTCTTTGCCGAATTCATATAGTCACTTTATAGTGCAAATGTTAAAATCTGCGGCTAATAAAAATGAGAGCATATTTTACATGACACAAAAGTTAATTTTATTTCTCATAACATCTTGGGTATTCAATCTTTACATTGTCTTAATTCGGCCTTAGTGAGGGAATGATCTGCTATTTATAGTGAATTTTCTTTTGTCTTCTTCCTCCATATATTAGAATCAAGGGTAAATTACTTGCTGCTTATGGATGATCGAAACTGTTCATCGTATAACTGGAATAAATAAAAAAAAAAAAAAAAAAAAAAAAAAAAAAAAAAAAAAAAAAAAAATTAGCAACCACTCAAAACAGAGTTTTCTTGCTTGAGGGTACACTCAGCCACACTATTCCATCTTATTTCTCTTCCTCTTGATTTTATAACTTTTTTGGTAGTTTTTATATGAAATATCTATTTCAATGTTGTTACTGTTCTTATATCTAATTCTAACTGTTCATTACTTCTGTAGATTATTAGTTGCTTATTCACTTCCCTCACTGGGCTATTTTCCCCTATTGGACCCTTTGGGCTTATACTATCTTCCTTTCCCAATCTGGGTTGTAGCTTGGCTGGTAATAATAATAATAATAATAATAATAATAATAACAATATTTTTATTATTATTCATAATAATAATAATGATAATAATAATATTTTTATTATTCATAATAATAATAATAACAATAATAATAATAATAAAAACAATATTTTTATTATTATTCATAATAATAATAAAAACAATATTTTTATTATTATTCATAATAATAATAATAATAATAATAATAATAATAATAATAATAATGCAAACGAAAACAAAAACAAAAACAAAAATGCATCCCTTCCAGACAAGAAGCCAAACGGACGGACAGCCGTGCCTCTTGCATTTTTCCTCACGAAGGTTGAAGACCTTGGATTTATGGGAGGGGGGGGGGGGAGAGAGAGAGAGAGAGGAGAAGGGGGAGGGGGAGGGGGCTAGGACAAGGGGGGGGGGGTACATTCCACCCAATGGGTATTTGTAGCCGAGATTTCTAAAAATAGACTGACGACCCTCCCACAAAAAAAAAAAAAAAAAAAAAAAAAAAAAAAACATGAAGAGGACCGCGAGCGTCATCCTCCCAAAAACCGGAATTACCAGGCCCAATTATTCCTGAGAGAGAGAGAGAGAGAGAGAGAGAGAGAGAGAGAGAGAGAGAGAGAGAGAGAGAGAGAGAGAGAGAGAATATATTACCTTTTTCTACATCCACAGAAGAAGTGAAAAAAAAATTGGTTTCTTATCTCGACCATGAAAGTGGGGAGGAGTCTTAGAGAACTGGTTTGACTGATAATTACCAACAGTTTTCGATGAAGGCAGATGAGAATAGTGTAATTTTAAAACTACATTTGTCCATCTTAGTAGCTTAATCAAACTAATTCCGCTATCACTGATGTTGTTGATGCTCGTTTTAAATTGGCCATGCGAATGGATCTTGTTTCTCTGGGTTGAATGATTTTATCAATCCAGGGTAAAAAGAATCTGTCCTCGGTGAATTAAGGACAAGAAAGCAATACTGGACTTTGCTTATGGGTATCGGAGGCCTAGAAAATAGCCATATTTGGTCACAGTCATTTTATGTTTTCATAATTTTTACGCTGTAAAAGGTCTGATCCATTGCCAGACGGAAGATTGTGTCATTAAGAAGCTTCCTCATAGGCTAAAAAGGCATTTTGAAAAAAAAAAAAAAAAAAAAAAAAAAAAAGTCTTTCCCAGAAGTCAAGGGGCGATCATATTTCAGCTCTAGACCCAATCGATCTGTTCCTGTCTGGAATATTGCCCTCGATTCTGAAGTTGTTGTTTTTCCCCAGTGGATTCTATACTGAATTGGAAAACAATTCAGAAAGATTTAATCAAAATATAATACAATTAATCATGTTACCCTCAAGACTATACAAAATATGTTTCATTTGGTTATTCATTGCAATCTGTATGAACTCACTTTCATTCCTTATTCGGTAAAAATAATTCCATGTAATTATAGCCTATGCCGATATTTTTTTTTTTTTCAAAATCAAATTTGACTGTAAATTGATTCTAATAAAAATAATTCCATGTAATTATAGCCTATGCCGATATTTTTTTTTTTTTCAAAATCAAATTTGACTGTAAATTGATTCTAATAAAAATAATTCCATGTAATTATAGCCTATGCCGATATTTTCATTTTTTTTTCAAAATCAAATTTGACTGTAAATTGATTCTAATAAAAATAATTCCATGAAATTATAGCCTATGCCGATATTTTTTTTTTTTTCAAAATCAAATTTGACTGTAAATTGATTCTAATAAAAATAATTCCATGTAATTATAGCCTATGCCGATATTTTTTTTTTCAAAATTAAATTTGACTGTAAATTAATTCTAATAGGGATGATTTCAACTTTCTCCAAGTCCAACAATATCCTCTTCAGACGAGACCTGCTCTAGACGCTCTGTCTGTTACAGACGGCGCACGATCCAGAGGTTTGGATTTCATCTTGCAAGCGGATCTTCTAAGGCTCTCTCTTTGGCAGTCCCGAGTCTGGTCGTCTCATCTCCTGCTGCATCTGCACTTCAAGATGAGATGCAAAATGAGGATAACCAACTCGCATTCAAACTTTCTAATCTGCCTCGAAGCCTGATTGAAATTCATTATCTCTCTATTCTACATATCTTTTTTTCTTTTTTTTTTGCACACGCCAGATGATCAAGAATTATGAAAACCAAGTGAGGATAAAGCAGGAAAGCTTTTAACTTGTTTAAAGATAACACAACAACAAAAACAACAACAAATGCAGCAATTTTTGGTCCAATGCAGGACAAAGACCTCAGACATATCAATTCATACCTGGTGAATGGCCAGTTTTTATCGCCACGCTGGCCACTGTGGATTGGTGACGGTTGGAGACTTTTTCCTGATTGCTCACAACTAACCAACCTAGTATGGGTGTCCCTGACTGGTACAACTTTACTAATCATGACGTTTTGTTGAAGTTTTTTTATAGTTTATACAGGATATATCTATTTTAATGTTATTGTTCTTAAAATACTTTATTTTTCCTTATTTCCTTTCCTCACTGGGCTACTTTCCCTGTTGGAACCCTTGGACTTATAGCATCCTCCTTTTCCAACTAGAGTTCTAGCTTAGCAAGTAATAATAATAATAATAATAATAATAATAATTATTGTAATACGCAAACCCTTTCACCACGTTAATGTATCCCCACTCAGAGAGGGTTCAGAGATAATGTGTCACCAAAAGAAGCTGCTCAAATAATTGTTTATTTCAGGTAAATGAGGAATTTAAGGTGATGTAGAACTTCATAACACCATAGTTTTGTCTCATAGTCAAAACAATAGATAGTTAAAGTCACCAGACCCTAGCCCGAGACAGAAAAAGAAACCGAACAACAGTACTGTTAACTATAGGTAAGAAAAGCAATTAGACTCGAAAAAGGAACAGGAAAAGTAACCGGAGTCGAATTCTGGACAGGAAAAGCAAGTGAATTAGAAATGCAGACATGAGAAGCCACCTGACTCGAACTCAAAACAAGAAATGTAACGGGACTCGAACTCTAGACCGGATATGCAACCGGACTCGAACTTCAGACAGAAAATGCAACCGGACTCGAACTCTAGACAGTAAATGCAACCGGACTCGAATACTAGACAGGAAAAGAAAATTCAGACAGAAGAAACAAAATGACTCGAACTCTAGACAGGAAATGCAACCGGACTTGAATTCTAGAGGGGAAAAGAAAATTCAGACAGGAGAAACAATCTGACTCGAACTCTAGACAGGAACTGCAACCGGACTCGAATTCTAGACAGGAAATGCAACAGTACTTGAACTCTAGACAGAGATGCAACCGGACTCGAATACTAGAAGGGAAAAGAAAATTCAGACAGGAGAAACAATCTGACTCGAACTCTAGACAGAAACTGCAACTGGACTCGAATTCTAGACAGGAAATGCAACAATACTTGAACTCTAGACAGAGATGCAACCGGACTCGAATACTAGAAGGGAAAAGAAAATTCAGAGAGGAGAAACAATCTGACTCGAACTCTGGACAGGAAATGCAACTGGACTCGAATACTAGAGGGGAAATGCAACCAAACTCGAATACTAAACGGGAAAAGAAAATGCAGAGAGGAGAAACAATCTGACTCGAACTCTGGACAGGAAATGCAACTGGACTCGAATACTAGAGGGGAAATGCAACCAAACTCGAATACTAAACGGGAAAAGAAAATTCAGAGAGAAGAAACAATCTGACTCGAACTCTGGACAGGAAATGCAACTGGACTCGAATACTAGAGGGGAAATGCAACCAAACTCGAATACTAAACGGGAAAAGAAAATGCAGAGAGGAGAAACAATCTGACTCGAACTCTGGACAGGAAATGCAACTGGACTCGAATACTAGAGGGGAAATGCAACCAAACTCGAATACTAAACGGGAAAAGAAAATGCAGAGAGGAGAAACAATCTGACTCGAACTCTGGACAGGAAATGCAACTGGACTCGAATACTAGAGGGGAAATGCAACCAAACTCGAATACTAAACGGGAAAAGAAAATTCAGAGAGAAGAAACAATCTGACTCGAACTCTGGACAGGAAATGCAACTGGACTCGAATAATAAAGGGGAAAAGAAAATTCAGACAGAAGAAACAATCTGACTCGAACTCTAGACAGGAACTGCAACCGGACTCGAATTCTAGACAGGAAATGCAACAATACTTGAACTCTAGACAGAGATGCAACCGGACTCGAATACTAAACGGGAAAAGAAAATGCAGAGAGGAGAAACAATCTGACTCGAACTCTGGACAGGAAATGCAACTGGACTCGAATACTAGAGGGGAAATGCAACCAAACTCGAATACTAAACGGGAAAAGAAAATTCAGAGAGAAGAAACAATCTGACTCGAACTCTGGACAGGAAATGCAACTGGACTCGAATACTAGAGGGGAAATGCAACCAAACTCGAATACTAAACGGGAAAAGAAAATTCAGAGAGGAGAAACAATCTGACTCGAACTCTGGACAGGAAATGCAACTGGACTCGAATACTAGAGGGGAAATGCAACCAAACTCGAATACTAAACGGGAAAAGAAAATGCAGAGAGGAGAAACAATCTGACTCGAACTCTGGACAGGAAATGCAACTGGACTCGAATACTAGAGGGGAAATGCAACCAAACTCGAATACTAAACGGGAAAAGAAAATTCAGAGAGAAGAAACAATCTGACTCGAACTCTGGACAGGAAATGCAACTGGACTCGAATAATAAAGGGGAAAAGAAAATTCAGACAGAAGAAACAATCTGACTCGAACTCTAGACAGGAACTGCAACCGGACTCGAATTCTAGACAGGAAATGCAACAATACTTGAACTCTAGACAGAGATGCAACCGGACTCGAATACTAAACGGGAAAAGAAAATGCAGAGAGGAGAAACAATCTGACTCGAACTCTGGACAGGAAATGCAACTGGACTCGAATACTAGAGGGGAAATGCAACCAAACTCGAATACTAAACGGGAAAAGAAAATGCAGAGAGGAGAAACAATCTGACTCGAACTCTGGACAGGAAATGCAACTGGACTCGAATACTAGAGGGGAAATGCAACCAAACTCGAATACTAAACGGGAAAAGAAAATTCAGAGAGAAGAAACAATCTGACTCGAACTCTGGACAGGAAATGCAACTGGACTCGAATAATAAAGGGGAAAAGAAAATTCAGACAGAAGAAACAATCTGACTCGAACTCTAGACAGGAACTGCAACCGGACTCGAATTCTAGACAGGAAATGCAACAATACTTGAACTCTAGACAGAGATGCAACTGGACTCGAATACTAGAAGGGAAAAGAAAATTCAGACAGGAGAAACAATCTGACTCGAACTCTAGACAGAAACTGCAACCGGACTCGAATTCTAGACAGGAAATGCAACAATACTTGAACTCTAGACAGAGATGCAACCGGACTCGAATACTAGAACGGAAAAGAAAATTCAGAGAGGAGAAACAATCTGACTCGAACTCTGGACAGGAAATGCAACTGGACTCGAATACTAGAGGGGAAATGCAACCAAACTCGAATACTAAACGGGAAAAGAAAATTCAGAGAGGAGAAACAATCTGACTCGAACTCTGGACAGGAAATGCAACTGGACTCGAATACTAGAGGGGAAAAGAAAATTCAGACAGAAGAAACAATCTGACTCGAACTCTGGACAGGAAATGCAACTGGACTCGAATACTAGAGGGGAAAAGAAAATTCAGACAGAAGAAACAATCTGACTCGAACTCTAGACAGGAACTGCAACCGGAATCGAATTCTACACAGGAAATGCAACAATACTTGAACTCTAGACAGAGATGCAACCGGACTCGAATACTAAACGGGAAAAGAAAATGCAGAGAGGAGAAACAATCTGACTCGAACTCTGGACAGGAAATGCAACTGGACTCGAATACTAGAGGGGAAAAGAAAATTCAGACAGAAGAAACAATCTGACTCGAACTCTGGACAGGAAATGCAACTGGACTCGAATACTAGAGGGGAAATGCAACCAAACTCGAATACTAAACGGGAAAATTCAGAGAGAAGAAACAATCTGACTCGAACTCTGGACAGGAAATGCAACTGGACTCGAATACTAGAGGGGAAAAGAAAATTCAGACAGAAGAAACAATCTGACTCGAACTCTGGACAGGAAATGCAACTGGACTCGAATACTAGAGGGGAAATGCAACCAAACTCGAATACTAAACGGGAAAAGAAAATTCAGAGAGGAGAAACAATCTGACTCGAACTCTGGACAGGAAATGCAACTGGACTCGAATACTAGAGGGGAAAAGAAAATTCAGACAGAAGAAACAATCTGACTCGAACTCTGGACAGGAAATGCAACTGGACTCGAATACTAGAGGGGAAAAGAAAATTCAGACAGAAGAAACAATCTGACTCGAACTCTAGACAGGAAATGCAACTGGACTCGAATACTAGAGGGGAAATGCAACCAAACTCGAATACTAAACGGGAAAAGAAAATTCAGAGAGAAGAAACAATATGACTCGAACTCTGGACAGGAAATGCAACTGGACTCGAATACTAGAGGGGAAAAGAAAATTCAGAGAGAAGAAACAATCTGACTCGAACTCTGGACAGGAAATGCAACTGGACTCGAATACTAGAGGGGAAAAGAAAATTCAGAGAGAAGAAACAATCTGACTCGAACTCTGGACAGGAAATGCAACTGGACTCGAATACTAGAGGGGAAAAGAAAATTCAGAGAGAAGAAACAATCTGACTCGAACTCTGGACAGGAAATGCAACTGGACTCGAATACTAGAGGGGAAAAGAAAATTCAGACAGAAGAAACAATCTGACTCGAACTCTGGACAGGAAATGCAACTGGACTCGAATACTAGAGGGGAAAAGAAAATTCAGAGAGAAGAAACAATCTGACTCGAACTCTGGACAGGAAATGCAACTGGACTCGAATACTAGAGGGGAAAAGAAAATTCAGAGAGAAGAAACAATCTGACTCGAACTCTGGACAGGAAATGCAACTGGACTCGAATACTAGAGGGGAAAAGAAAATTCAGACAGAAGAAACAATCTGACTCGAACTCTGGACAGGAAATGCAACTGGACTCGAATACTAGAGGGGAAAAGAAAATTCAGAGAGAAGAAACAATCTGACTCGAACTCTGGACAGGAAATGCAACTGGACTCGAATACTAGAGGGGAAAAGAAAATTCAGAGAGAAGAAACAATCTGACTCGAACTCTGGACAGGAAATGCAACCAAACTCGAATACTAAACGGGAAAAGAAAATTCAGACAGAAGAAACAATCTGACTCGAACTCTGGACAGGAAATGCAACTGGACTCGAATACTAGAGGGGAAAAGAAAATTCAGAGAGAAGAAACAATCTGACTCGAACTCTGGACAGGAAATGCAACTGGACTCGAATACTAGAGGGGAAAAGAAAATTCAGAGAGAAGAAACAATCTGACTCGAACTCTGGACAGGAAATGCAACCAAACTCGAATACTAAACGGGAAAAGAAAATTCAGAGAGAAGAAACAATCTGACTCGAACTCTGGACAGGAAATGCAACTGGACTCGAATACTAGAGGGGGAAATGCAACCAAACTCGAATACTAAACGGGAAAAGAAAATGCAGAGAGGAGAAACAATCTGACTCGAACTCTGGACAGGAAATGCAACTGGACTCGAATACTAGAGGGGAAATGCAACCAAACTCGAATACTAAACGGGAAAAGAAAATTCAGAGAGAAGAAACAATCTGACTCGAACTCTAGACAGAGATGCAACCGGACTCGAATACTAGAAGGGAAAAGAAAATTCAGACAGGAGAAACAATCTGACTCGAACTCTGGACAGGAAATGCAACTGGACTCGAATACTAGAGGGGAAAAGGAAATTCAGAGAGAAGAAACAATCTGACTCGAACTCTGGACAGGAAATGCAACTGGACTCGAATACTAGAGGGGAAATGCAACCAAACTCGAATACTAAACGGGAAAAGAAAATGCAGAGAGGAGAAACAATCTGACTCGAACTCTGGACAGGAAATGCAACTGGACTCGAATACTAGAGGGGAAATGCAACCAAACTCGAATACTAAACGGGAAAAGAAAATTCAGAGAGAAGAAACAATCTGACTCGAACTCTAGACAGAGATGCAACCGGACTCGAATACTAGAAGGGAAAAGAAAATTCAGACAGGAGAAACAATCTGACTCGAACTCTGGACAGGAAATGCAACTGGACTCGAATACTAGAGGGGAAAAGAAAATTCAGAGAGAAGAAACAATCTGACTCGAACTCTGGACAGGAAATGCAACTGGACTCGAATACTAGAGGGGAAAAGAAAATTCAGAGAGAAGAAACAATCTGACTCGAACTCTGGACAGGAAATGCAACTGGACTCGAATACTAGAGGGGAAATGCAACCAAACTCGAATACTAAACGGGAAAAGAAAATGCAGAGAGGAGAAACAATCTGACTCGAACTCTGGACAGGAAATGCAACTGGACTCGAATACTAGAGGGGAAATGCAACCAAACTCGAATACTAAACGGGAAAAGAAAATTCAGAGAGAAGAAACAATCTGACTCGAACTCTGGACAGGAAATGCAACTGGACTCGAATACTAGAGGGGAAATGCAACCAAACTCGAATACTAAACGGGAAAAGAAAATTCAGAGAGAAGAAACAATCTGACTCGAACTCTGGACAGGAAATGCAACTGGACTCGAATACTAGAGGGGAAAAGAAAATTCAGAGAGAAGAAACAATCTGACTCGAACTCTGGACAGGAAATGCAACTGGACTCGAATACTAGAGGGGAAAAGAAAATTCAGAGAGAAGAAACAATCTGACTCGAACTCTGGACAGGAAATGCAACTGGACTCGAATACTAGAGGGGAAATGCAACCAAACTCGAATACTAAACGGGAAAAGAAAATTCAGAGAGAAGAAACAATCTGACTCGAACTCTAGACAGAGATGCAACCGGACTCGAATACTAGAAGGGAAAAGAAAATTCAGACAGGAGAAACAATCTGACTCGAACTCTGGACAGGAAATGCAACCAAACTCGAATACTAAACGGGAAAAGAAAATTCAGAGAGGAGAAACAATCTGACTCGAACTCTGGACAGGAAATGCAACCAAACTCGAATACTAAACGGGAAAAGAAAATTCAGAGAGGAGAAACAATCTGACTCGAACTCTGGACAGGAAATGCAACTGGACTCGAATACTAGAGGGGAAAAGAAAATTCAGAGAGAAGAAACAATCTGACTCGAACTCTGGACAGGAAATGCAACTGGACTCGAATACTAGAGGGGAAATGCAACCAAACTCGAATACTAAACGGGAAAAGAAAATTCAGAGAGGAGAAACAATCTGACTCGAACTCTAGACAGGAACTGCAACCGGAATCGAATTCTAGACAGGAAATGCAACCATACTCGAACTCTAGACAGGAAATGCAACCGGACTCTAATACTAAATGGGAAAAAAAAAATTCAGAGGAGAAACAATCTGACTTGAACTCTGGACAGAAACTGCAACCGGACTCGAATTCTAGACAGGAAATGCAACAATACTTGAACTATAGACAGAGATGCAACCGGACTCGAATACTAGAAGGGAAAAGAAAATTCAGACAGGAGAAACAATCTGACTCGAACTCTGGACAGGAAATGCAACCAAACTCGAATACTAAACGGGAAAAGAAAATTCAGAGAGGAGAAACAATCTGACTCGAACTCTGGACAGGAAATGCAACCAAACTCGAATACTAAACGGGAAAAGAAAATTCAGAGAGGAGAAACAATCTGACTCGAACTCTGGACAGGAAATGCAACTGGACTCGAATACTAGAGGGGAAAAGAAAATTCAGAGAAGAAACAATCTGACTCGAACTCTGGACAGGAAATGCAACTGGACTCGAATACTAGAGGGGAAATGCAACCAAACTCGAATACTAAACGGGAAAAGAAAATTCAGAGAGGAGAAACAATCTGACTCGAACTCTAGACAGGAACTGCAACCGGAATCGAATTCTAGACAGGAAATGCAACCATACTCGAACTCTAGACAGGAAATGCAACCGGACTCTAATACTAAATGGGAAAAAAAAAATTCAGAGGAGAAACAATCTGACTTGAACTCTGGACAGGAAATGCAACTGGATTCGAATACAAGACGGGGAAAGAAAATTCAGACAGGAGAAATAATCTGACTCGAACTCTAAACAGAAACTGCAACCGGACTCGAATTCGACACAGGAAATGCAACAGGACTTGCATTCTAGACGGTAAAGGAAATTCAGACAGGAGAAACAAGCTAGAACCCAAGATAGGATGAGCAACCGTGTATCAGAACTAGAAAACAAGACAGAAATGGCAACAGGATTTGAATCTGATACAGGGAAAGCCACCGAACTCGAGCTCTGATTCATTTGTTCGTTTAAGATTGCCAAGCAAAAGCCAAGAAACAGCCTCTTAAAGGCTTAAGGTTTAAAGGCCGCTCATGAATGACAGAGGCAAGGGACAGTGACATTGCCCTATCAAGTAGGACAATGCCCTAGAGACCGACCATATATTATACGATCAGCGCCCAAGCTCCCTCTCCAGGCTAGCTAGGACCAAGGAGGGCCAGGTAATGGCTGCTGATGACTCGGCAGATAGGCCTATAGGCGCCCCTTAGCTCATAAGGATGGTAAGGTTGCAGACACTAAAGACACTAACGAGTGTGAGCGGGACTCGAAGCCCCGTCAGGCAAACACCAAGCAGAGACGTTACCAATCATCCAACAACAACCTTGCACGAAATCAGCCCGTAGGGCGAATCTAGCTTGAAGAACACATGTAAGAGGTTATGATCTCAATTCTATTCCACACTGATTGATGTTCTTCCGGTTCATCTCATCACCTGTTTCTTCCTTGTGCCCAAAAACGTCCGTGTCAATGACCATAAGTGTTGTTTTGTCGTTCTACAGAGATCTATTAAGGAAGTAGTCGAAGATGATCAAAAAAAAAAAAAAATAAAAAAATAAAAATAAAAAAATAAAAAAATAAACACACACACAAATACCAAACGAATGGGCTGGTCTAGACACTAGACACAGGCGCCATTTCACTGAAGTCTAGAGTAATGAGAAAATGTTACTACACCATTTTTCTTAAAAGATTTATTTTCCATACAAGGTAAAAAAAAAAAAAAAAAAAAAACTTACAATCCTGTGTATAACAAGTTTACCTTGTACTATTAAAAGAATG
>NC_090763.1:62584771-62592271 GCF_036898095.1 Palaemon carinicauda
AAACTATTAGAGAAGTACAGATTAATGAAAATTAAATATTTTAAGAACAGTAACAACATTAAAAACAAATCTTTCATATATAAACTATAAAAAAAGAGACTTATGTCAGCCTGTTCAACATATATTCCTGCTGCAACTTTGATCTAACCTATCTATGAATAGAACATCAGACGATGGCTACTCTTCCCAACATATAATTATTTCTTAGTTATTATTATTATTATTATTATTATTATTATTATTATTATTATTATTATTAGCTAAGCTACAACCATAGTTGGAAAAACAGGATGCTATAAACCCAGGGGCTCCAACAGGGAAAAGTAGCCCAGTGAGAAAAGGAAATAATGAAATAAACTATACGAAAAGTAATAAAAAATTCAAATAAAATATTTCAAGAACAGTAACATCATTATTATTATTATTATTATTATTATTATTATTATTATTATTATTAGCTAAACTACAACCATAGTGGGAAAAACAGGATGCTATAAACCCAGGGGCTCCAACAGGGAAAAGTAGCCCAGTGAGAAAAGGAAATAATGAAATAAACTATACGAAAAGTAATAAAAAATTCAAATTAAATATTTCAAGAACAGTAACATCATTATTATTATTATTATTATTATTATTATTATTATCATTATTATTATCATTATTATTATTATTAGCCAAGCTACAATCCTAGTTGGAAAAGCCAGATGCTATAAGTCCAAGGGCTCCAACAGGGAAAAATACCCCAGTGAGGAAAGGAAATAAGGAAATGAATAAATGATGAGAAGAAATTAACAATAAATAATTCTAAAAACAACAATAACGTCAAAACCGATACGTCGTATATAAACAATAAAACGACATATGTAAGCCTGTTCAACATAAAAACATTTGCTGCACGTTTGAACTTTTGAAGTTCTACCCATTCAACATTACATATAAAAAGATAAAAACCTTGAAAATTATCCGGCATCAAGGATCCAGAAGTCTCGCAAATAATTTCCTTGCCTTAACTCTTAATCATGAGAATTTCTTCTCTTATCCTCGGATGTTTTAAAACTCTCAAGTAAGTTACTCTTCCTTGCCAATAAAGAGCGTCGTCTACCGTCAGAGAGAGAGAGAGAGAGAGAGAGAGAGAGAGAGAGAGATTTGAGATTTTACCATCTGCCGAAGGCAACCTAAAATTATCAGACTGTTTTTCTCTAATGTATGTGTATATATATATATATATATATATATATATATATATATATAAATATATATATATATATATATATATATATATATATACTGTATATATATATATACACATATATATATACTGTATATATATATATATATATATATAAAAGTATATATATACATATACTATAGATATGTATATATATACAATATAACATATACATTTATATAAATATGTATATATAAATGTACACACAATATATGCCACAAATATATATATATATATATATATATATATATATATATATATATACATATATATATATATATAATATATATAAAATATATACCGTATATATAAATAAGACCGTATTTACCTACACTTACATCAAGAGAAATAAATTACACACGTGAATAGATCCCTAACAAACCCATGGTAAGATAGTGCAAGCAATATTTCCACTGGCAATCATGCCGACTCTTTGGCAACGACCATCGACACACTCACAACTCTTTGGCCTGAAATCAACAAGTTACAAAATATTCTGCAGCTGTATCAGTTATTGTGTTACAAAATATTCTGCTGCTGTATCAGTTATTGTGTTACAAAATATTCTGCTGCTGTATCAGTTATTGTGTCGCAGAGATACAAGTCTCCTTATCACTCCTGAATGATTTTCTATAAAGTTACAAAAAACTTAGCAGTCAATCAAAATATGGGAGTTTTTATAACGCTTAGCTAAGAAAATAGGTCACCGGGCTATTAATTACTCTTGGATGACTAGCCAGGGAGGCTTCGGGTGCTAGTTATAAGTCTAGTAAAACCAAGAAGAAGATTAACAAAGAAAGCTAAGGCCAGACAATGTCCTAGCTAGCAGGATAATGTCCTAGACATTGACCATATATTATTATCATTATTATTACAAGCAAGGCTGTAACCCTAGTTTGAAAAGCAAGTTTCTATAAGTCCAAAGGCTCCAACAGGGAAAAATACCCCAGAGAGGAAATGAAACAAAGAAATAAACAAACTACAAGAGAAGAATAAACCATCAAAATGAAATATTTCAAGAACAGTGACATTAAATTAGATCAGCGGCCAAGCGCCCTCTTCACCAAATCTAGAACCATGAAGGATCAGGTAATCGCTGCTGATGACTCCCAAGGTAGAACTGTAGGCTCCCCTAAAACCCGACTAGCTCACAAGCAGACACTACAAGAAACTATCGAGCTTGAGCGGGGCTTGAACCCCAGTCTGGCGAAAGCCAAGCAGGGACGTTTCCAATGGGCCACCATGTAAAGAGAGAAGCTAAATTCTTGATAGCATATCTGCATTAACAAGAAAAGTAAAAGACTAGTTTGTCTTTCAGCAAATATTGGGAAATTCTAAGCCTCCATGTAACCTCCGAAAAATTCTATGTAAACTAAAAAGGTTCAAAGCCTACTGATCTAATATTTATTTTAATGTTGTTGCTATTCTGAAAATATTTTATTTTTCCTTTTTACCTTTCCTCACTGAGCTATTTTCCCTGTTGGGGCACCTGGGCTTATAGCATCCTGCTTTTCCAACTAGGGTTGTAGCTTAGAAAATAATAATAATAATAATAATAATAATAATATAATTAACTAAAATGGTTCAAAGCCTACTGATCTGATATTTATTTTAATGTTGTTGCTATTCTGAAAATATTTTATTTTTCCTTTTTACCTTTCCTCACTGAGCTATTTTCCCAGTTGGGGCCCCTGGGCTTATAGCATCCTGCTTTTCCAACTAGGGTTGTAGCTTAGAAAATAATAATAATAATAATAATAATAATAATAATAATAATAATAATAATAATAATAATATAATTAACTAAAATGGTTCAAAGCCTACTGATCTAATATTTATTTTAATGTTGCTATTCTTAAAATATTTTATTTTTATTTTTTTCCTTTCCTCGCTGAGCTATTTTCCCTGTTGGGGCACCTGGGCTTATAGCATCCTGCTTTTCCAACTAGGGTTGTAGCTTAGGAAGTAATAATAATAATAATAATAAAAATAATAATAATAATAATATAATTAACTAAAATGGTTCAAAGCCTACTGATCTAATATTTATTTTAATGTTGTTGCCATTCTTAAAATATTTTATTTTTATTTTTTTCCTTTCCTCACTGAGCTATTTTCCCTGTTGGGGCACCTGGGCTTATAGCATCCTGCTTTTCCAACTAGGGTTGTAGCTTAGGAAGTAATAATAATAATAATAATAATAATAATAATAATAATAATAATAATAATAATATAATTAACTAAAATGGTTCAAAGCCTACTGATCTAATATTTATTTTAATGTTGTTGCTATTCTTAAAATATTTTATTTTTATTTTTTTCCTTTCCTCACTGAGCTATTTTCCCTGTTGGGGCACCTGGGCTTATAGCATCCTGCTTTTCCAACTAGGGTTGTAGCTTAGGAAGTAATAATAATAATAATAATAATAATAATAATAATAATAATAATAATAATAATAATAATAATATAATAATAATGGTAATAATAATAATAATAATAATAATAATAATAACAACAATAATAATAATAATAATAATAATGATAATAATAATAATAATAATAATAATAATAATAATGATAATAATAATAATAATAATAATAATGATAATAATAATAATAATAATAATAATAATAATAATAATAATAATAATAATAATAATAATAATGCCTTTAACTTTAGAATCCACGGGCTTCGGAGACACGTTACAAAAATTGCATAGAAAGGTTCTCGGCATAAAAAAATAATGGAAAAGTTAATAACCACCTAAATGTTCGACATAAATTAACTAAGGAAGTAACCAAAACTACCAATGCTTTGCATTTATAAGGAGAGCTACAGAGCTCTCATGAAATCTACAACAACCCACCATGAAACTTTTAAACCCCCAGGCTATTTGGAAATTTCCAGCCCTTAACCCCCAAGGGGTTATTTTTTTCCCAGCACATTTTGCAGTATATATTTTTTAAATTGCTCTAACACCCTTAATTTTTGTCATAGAGAGGTCAGGTTGGTCTTATTCTCTTGGAAAATGCCTGAATTTTTTCAAAAAATTATGAAAAATATGAAAAAAATAATTTTTATAGCATTTTTTGCAAGGACGTACCGGTACGTCCATGGGGGTAAAGGGATGGCTTTTGTGAAACGTACCAGTACGTTCTTTGGGGGTAAAAGGGTAAGGTTATCTATGGATTTCAGAAGCCGCCTCAAAACGAAAGTAAAAAAAACAAGGTGTACTTCCTCGGGTCTGCATTCATTATGAAAGCTGTGTATTCTTTCACAGCCCAGCTGACCTCTTTTTTTTTTTTTTTTGAGGGAGGGGGGGGGGGCAAAATTTAGGTGATGGAGGCAATAAATTATGTCTAATGAGATCACGTATTTGATGCCATAAGTTATTTTTAACCAAGTTAGTTCCAGTTAGCAAAACAAACTTGTTAAAAAGTACACACACAAACATAGTGTGTGTGAATATATATATATATATATATATATATATATATATATATATATATATATATATATATATATATATATATATGCATATATATATACATATGCATATATATATATATATATACAGTATATATATATACACATATATATACGTATAGATATACATATATATATATAAATATATTATATATATATATATATATATACACACACACACACATATATATATATATATATATATATATATATATATATATATATATATATATATACGCACTACAGAATAAGACCCCAAACTAAAAGACTAGTAATTATTCATGTGTAAAATATAAAATATTCTATTCACACGTTCATTCAGCTCAATAACACCCAAAGCGAAACGTGCCTTCGAACAAAAGACATCAATATGAAAGCAAACACAACGTAAAGCCCACTTAGCCCCCCCCCCCCCCTCCTCCTCCCTTCCCCACCAACCTCGCGAAGGACATGTAAATATCACTCGGCTGAAGATGGAGAGAGGCCAAGAACAGACTTAGCGAGAGGAAGAGCTGACGATGTACATACTACTCTATTTACGTTTTTTTTTTCTTTTTTTTTTTCGTTCACATTTATCTTGTACTATTAAATCAGCTTAAAATTGTAATGCAATGCGAAGGGGTAATGTTATTCCGCATGTATAATTTATCTTGTTAGATAATATATGTACATAATTTCTTACTAATACCTACCATTACATGGGGACCTATTTGTTTTTTTGACATATAGTATGTACATACATTCACGAACACACACACACACACACACACATATATATATATATATATATATATATATATATATATATATATATATATATATATATTTATATATATACACGTGTATATATACATACGTATATATATATATATATATATATATATATATATATATATATATATACACACACACATATGCGTGTGTGTGTATGACATGGGCCCCTATTTGCTTTTTTGACATACTGTATATACATACATTTAGGAAAACAAAAATAAATATACATAGACATACATACACACACACACACACACATATATATATATATATATATATATATATATATATATATATATATATATATACACACATACATATTACATAAACGTATGTATGTGAGTGTACATACTGTGCTAAAAGCAACATAGGATAAGATATTACAGAATCGGTGAACGTACAGACAACCATCTTCAACTAGCAATTTGAAACTTTCCAGTCAAATGAATCATTACCAAAATTCTGATATCAACAGAAGAACTAAACTTTAAAAGTAGTTTGTAAGATTTTGGCTCCCCTTGCACCGCCGTAACTTACAAAAATAAAGTGGAAAATAAATAAAAAAAAAAAGAAAGTTTCTCATCTAACTCGCCAGGACAAGTTATTTCCGTGACAGAAGCGAACATACCTGTAATAAATTTCGCGCTCTCGAGACCTTGCTTCCTTGCCAGGTGTGCGCCAGAGCTGGCATGACAGGAGATACACACCATGAAGTATTATCTGTCTTACGTAAGACAAGGATAAAAATTAAGCCAGACTTTTTCTTCGACATTGTTTTTCTTTGGCAAACAACACTGTGGCGGGGAAAAACTAACAAATTTCCCTATGGATACTAATTTGTTTTGGGATATTTCTTTTCCCAATCGTTTATCTGGGGGAGAAATATGCCTGCAGGGGGGGAAACTAACAAATTTCCCTATGGATACTAATTTGTTTTGGGATATTTCTTTTCCCAATCGTTTATCTGGGAGATAAATATGCCTGGAGGGGGAAAAACTAACAAATTTCCCTATGGATACTAATTTTTTTTAGGTATATTCCTTTTCCTGATCGTTTATCTGGGGGAGAAATATGCCTGCAGGGGGGAAAACTAACAAATTTCCCTATGGATACTAATTTTTTTTAGGTATATTCCTTTTCCTGATCGTTTATCTGGGGGAGAAATATGCCTGTGGGGGAAAACTAACAAATTTCTCTATGGATACAATTTTTTTTTAAGTATATTTCTTTTCCTAATCGTTTATCTGGGAGATAAATATGCCTGGAGGTGGGAAAACTAACAAATTTCCCTATGGATACTAATTTTCTTAGGTAAATTTCATTTTATAATCGTTTATCTGGGGGAGAAATATGCCTGCAGGGGGGGAAACTAACAAATATCCCTATGGATACTAATTCTTTTTAGGTACATTTCTTTTCCTAATGGTTTATCTGGGAGATAAAAATGCCTGGAGGTGGGAAAACTAACAAATTTCCCTATGGATACTAATTTTCTCTAAGTATATTCCTTTTCCTGATCGTTTATCTGGGGGAAAATGAGCCTGCAGGGGGGGGACTAACAAATTTCCCTATGGATACTAATTTTTATTAGGTATATTTCTTTTCCTAATCGTTTATCTGGGGGAGAAATATGCCTGCAGGGGGGGGGACTAACAAATTTCCCTATGGATACTAATTTTCTTAGGTAAATTTCATTTTCTAATCATTTATCTGGGGGAGAAATATGCCTGCAGGGGGGAAAACTAACACAAATTTCCCTATGGATACTAATTTTTTTAGGGATATTTCTTTTCCTAATCATTTATCTGGGGGAGAAATATGCCTGCAGGGGGGAAAACTAACACAAATTTCCCTATGGATACTAATTTTTTTAGGTATATTTCTTTTCCTAATCATTTATCTGGGGGAGAAATATGCCTGGAGGGGGGAAAACTAACAAATTTCCCTATGGATACTAATTTTTTAGGTTTACTTCTTTTCCTGATCGTTTATCTGGGGGAGAAATATGCC
>NC_090763.1:62597271-62612271 GCF_036898095.1 Palaemon carinicauda
TCAACAACAGATTTGGAAGAGAAAGATTACTGCAAGGTTCATTATCAACAACAGACTTGGAAGAGAAAGATTACTGCAAGGTTCATTATCAACAACAGACTTGGAAGAGAAAGATTACTGCAAGGTTCATTATCAACAACAGACTTGGATGAGAAAGAATACTGCAAGGTTCATTATCAACAACAGACTTGGATGAGAAAGATTCATTATCAACAACAGACTTGGAAGAGAAAGATCACCGTAAGGTTCATTATCAACAACAGACTTGGAAGAGAAAGATCCCCGCAAGGTTCATTATCAACAACAGACTTGGAAGAGAAAGATCCCCGCAAGGTTCATTATCAACAACAGACTTGGAAGAGAAAGATCCCCGCAAGGTTCATTATCAACAACAGACTTGGAAGAGAAAGATCCCCGCAAGGTTCATTATCAACAACAGACTTGGAAGAGAAAGATCCCCGCAAGGTTCATTATCAACAACAGACTTGGAAGAGAAAGATCCCCGCAAGGTTCATTATCAACAACAGACTTGGAAGAGAAAGATCCCCGCAAGGTTCATTATCAACAACAGACTTGGAAGAGAAAGATCACCGCAAGGTTCATTATCAACAACAGACTTGGAAGAGAAAGATCCCCGTAAGGTTCATTATCAACAACAGACTTGGAAGAGAAAGATCCCCGTAAGGTTCATTATCAACAACAGACTTGGAAGAGAAAGATCCCCGTAAGGTTCATTATCAACAACAGACTTGGAAGAGAAAGATCACCGCAAGGTTCATTATCAACAACAGACTTGGAAGAGAAAGATCACCGCAAGGTTCACTATCAACAACAGACTTGGAAGAGAAAGATCACCGCAAGGTTCACTATCAACAACAGACTTGGAAGAGAAAGATCACCGCAAGGTTCACTATCAACAACAGACTTGGAAGAGAAAGATCACCGCAAGGTACACTATCAACAACAGACTTGGAAGAGAAAGATTATTGTAAGGTTCATTATCAACAACAGACTTGCTTATAAAAGGTAAAATGTTCACTGTAAGGTTCATTATTAACAACAGACTTGGTTATAAAAAGGGAAAATTTTACTGCAAGGTTCATTATCAACAACAGAGTTATAAAAAAAATTTACTATCTTTAAAATAAATAAAATATCAATAATTCAAATTTAAACTTTCCTACCTGACCTAAGGGAAGGGAAGAAGGGTGAGTTAAGTATGTCAAATTAATTGGGGGGAAATTACGAAAGGTCTTTTGTGATCCTCTTAACATCGGTCAAGAGAACCCATTCTTCACCGCTCCTACATTCTGACCATCTTCCCTAATAAAGAATACGGGGGAGCCTACAGTCGATTCTTATGTTAAAGAAACGGTAGGAGAGGCAACCTATGATATATTCTTTTGTAATCCCACTTAATAAGAAATAATAAACAACCAAAGAACAAAATAATATTTATTTTTTGCATTTAGCGTTCTTGCATTCAAACTTTCCCGTGCAAAGTTTGAACGCCAGAATGAATACATATCGAACACCACTACTCGACAAAACCTTAAGCCCCGCCCCTTACCTCTCATTGGCGTTTACACAAAAGAAAATAATTTTATTCTAATTCACCCAGTTCAACCGAAATAAATTATATTTAGCTGGCTTACCTGGGCCACCTCACCCTCGGTCTTACAAGCTACTCAACTCACCTGAAACAAAAGAGAAAAGGATCACTTTATTAAAAAGTCTGGTCGAGGGGATAAAATTTTCCAATATACATTTATTATGTCTCTTTTTAATAGTTTGAATATGAAAGATGTTTTAATATTGTAACTGTTCTTATAGTATTTTTTAATTGTTTATAACTTCTCTTGTAGTTCATTTATTTCCCTATTTCCTTTCCTCACTGGGCTATTTTTCCCCGTTGGAGCCCTTGGTCTTACAGTATCCTGCTTTTCCGACTAGGGTTGTAGCTTAGCTACTGCTGCTGCTACTACTACTACTACTACTACTACTACTACTACTAATAATAATAATAATAATAATAATATGTACCCTAACTACTGTGATTAAAAGTACCCAATAAGGTTAATATCATTGTAAAACTTTACACGTCCTGATAAATTGAACAAATTCATCTTTACGTCGAGGACGGTTTGATGACCAGTGCAAATAAATTCTCATCTCCAATCGATAAATACCTCGACAACTAAAAAAAAAAAAAAAAAAAAAAAAAAAAAAAAAAAAAAAAAAAGAGCCCACACACAATAAACACACAAGACCATAATCATACGTATGAATGTTTTCCATATTTACCGACAACGGCGAATCGTTTGCTTACAAGTCAATTGCAGACAATGACTTTTCTTATAAGGCCATCCGGTAAACAAAGCGAGACCGGCCTTTGAAGCACGAATGTGGATATAACCAAAAAAGCATGACGTGCAGAGGCAGTAGTGATCTGACCTTGACTGAAGTTGAAGGTCACCAGGCAAGGATATTTTACTAGTCACTTAACTATGTTGGTCACAAATTGAATGCCGTTTAAACCTTTGGAGTATTTTACCTATGGTGGGATTCGACTCATTACGTCGATGATTTGACGATTGTCATTTTTACTGCTAACATTAGAATTCATTACATCTGATGATATTATTGAACATTTTCAGCAGTCATATGAAGGTAAGTAGTAGTAGTAGTAGTGGTAGTAGTAGTAGTAGTAGTAGTAGTAGTAGTAGTAGTAGTAATAAATCTATTCTCCCAGCAAAGAAGACATTATCTAAAAGATACATATTTCGATTATATATAATAACAAGATTTAGGTAGATATTATTGAGCATTTTCAGCAGTCATATGAAGGTAAGTAGTAGTAGTAGTAGTGGTAGTAGTAGTAGTAGTAGTAGTAGTAGTAGTAGTAGTAGTAGTAGTAGTAATAATAATAAATCTATTCTCCCAGCAAAGAAGACATTATCTAAAAGATACATATTTCGATTATATAATAACAAGATTTAGGTATCCGATGAATGACTCATTCTCCAATCTCCCTAAGACTTAAGCTTGTAAATTACTCCCTGAATCAGCTGAACTACTTAACATTCGTACCAAAACTATCATTAATAATTCTCGTGTAGGTTTCCGAGTCACGTTCAATCTATACACTTGCAAGATTCTTACAGTTCTACAAGTCATGGGTTAACGGCCCTTTCATCACATCCTGATGAAAAAAGAAGGGTATCACATTACATAAAGTTTCCATATCAAGAGCTCATACTGTTCGCCTTTGACAGATTTAAAGGTTTATTGACCACTCATGAATGGGAGAGGTAAGAGACAGTGACATTGCACTATCAAGTAGGACAATGCCCTAGAGACTTATCATGTGTGTATATATATATATATATATATATATATATATATATACATATATATATATATATATATATATATATATATATATATATATATATATGTGCGTGTGTGTGTGTGTGTGTAAAATCCACAGCAAAAAGGGAAAGGAAAAGACCAGGTACCAAGCGCTTTCGTGTATTACGTATCCTGAAGAAGTGTACATAATACGCGAAAGCGCTTGGTACCTGATCTTTTCCTTTCCTGTTTCCTGTGGATTTTACACTTTAACATCTGTCACGTGCAGTTTTGTGACTGATAAGTAATATATATATATATATATATATATATATATATATATATATATATATATATATATATATATATATATACTTTATATATATGATCACCACCTAAGCCCCTTCTCCACCCAAGCTAAGGACTAAGGAGGCACAGGCAATGGCTGCTCCTGACTCAGCAGAAAGATCTATAGGCTACCCCAAACACCACATCCTCAGCTCACAAGGATGGTGAAATTGAAGCAACCAAAGGAACTAATGAGTCGGAGCGGGACTCGAACCCCAGCTGTTTCACATAAACATAGCAGATTCCCGGCACACCACGCTTTGAGGGAGCGCACCCTCTCACACCCTTACTGAAGGACGACTAAGCAAACAGATAGGGTAAAGAGAGATGCCATTATTGGTCAGCGGGGCTACACACGGGAACTCTTCCCTCAGTAATGGTGTGACAAGGTACACTTTCTCAGAGTAAGATGTACCAGAAATTCGTGTGTCCAACTGTATATTTGGAGGTCAACGATAGACTATTCCCTTTTATAATTTTGCTTAAAACAAATCAATATTAACCACAGAAGGACTTTTCCTTTCACCAAATTCAACCACGATATTACTTTTGTTGTAACTGGTATTAACCAAAGACAGACTTTAATGCATACTGCACCGAACCTGTTTTATACACGCCCATACACTGTAATGCTATTGCTTTTTTTCATATCTCTCTCTCTCTCTCTCTCTCTCTCTCTCTCTCTCTCTCTCTCTGATATTAGAAAAATCTGTTAAGCTTGCCATTGCATGTTTCACATTGTTTGAATTTTTGTGGCATTGTTTCCCTCAACTGTTTGGATATAAGCTAGTTAGCTGTTGAATAAACTTTATTTGCATTAGTGGCGAGATGAGTGCAAATACAGTTTATTCAACAGAGAACGAGCTTACATACAAACAGTTGAGGGAAACAATGTCACAAAAATTCAGAAAATGTGAAACATGCGATGGCAAGCTAAAACCGATTTTTCTACTATCAGTGAGAGAGAGAGAGAGAGAGAGAGAGAGAGAGAGAGAGAGAGAGAGAGAGAGAGAGAGAGAGAGAGAGAGAGAGAGTGTATTAAACCGTAACAGGGTGTATGAAACACGTGCGTACAATACATTAGCCACAGAAGCCCCTTCTTGCAACAATGATGGCTACACTATGACTCTTCTTGCAAACAGGAATAACCACAGATTTTTTTTTAGCCAGAATCAACCACAGCCAGGTGTTTCTTGGCAAAAGCTATGCTCGGTGCCAGGAAGAATCACAGAAAGATTTGCCTTCTCACTATAATTAGCAACAGAATTTTATCTTCACCCGAATTATCCACAGAAAAAGAAAATTCTAGCGTATATTATTCCCCCCTCCCCCCCCAAAAAAAATGCAATCAGGATATCACCATCGTCATCATCTCCTCTTCCGCCTATTAATGCAAATGGCCTCGGTTAGATTTTGCCAGTCGTCTGTATCTTGAGGTTTTAAATCAATAATTATCCATTCGTCATCTCCTACTTCGCGCTTCACAGTCCTCAGCCATGTAGGTATAGGTCTTCCAACTCATCTAGTGCCTTGCGTAGCCCAGCTGAAAGTTTGGTGATATACTCTCTCTTGGGGAGTGCGAATAGCATGCCCAAACCATCTCCATATGCCACTCACCATGATCTCATCCACATATGGCACTCGAGTAATCTCTTTTATAGTTTCCTTTATAAACATGTCCTGCCATTTAACTCCCAATATTCTTCTGAGGGCTTTGTTCTCCACTCTGCAAAATCTGTTTGATTTTGTTTCATTGTCATACCACGACTCATGTCCATATAGTAACACAAATCTCACTAAACTGATAAATAGCCAGATTTTTAAGTGTAATTTCAGGCGATTAGATTTCCAAATTTTATTTACCCTAAGCAATCAGGATAACAAGAAAAAAGGGCTTCCTTTGCCAATAGGATTAACCACAAAGAATACAAAAAGATATTTCCCGCAGCTTTAACCACAAAAGACTATTTTTGCCACCATGATTATACATAGAACCAAATTGCAGTCATGGTTGTCGACAAAAAGACTTATCTTGCTGCTAAGAATAACCACTGAAAGAAATTTCTTGTGAATAGGATTAGTCGCAGACATGGTTGAATTAGACTAGCTTCCGACATCTTTTTAAAATCACCTTGTAAAGAATTAATCAAAGGGTTGACTGCCCTTCAAAAATGCAAAGTGATTGAAGCCAGAGTGTAAGAAATGAGACTATCTTAGATTAGAATGAGATAGGTTACATGACGTCAGTAATATTGACATTCCCTAAGATTCAGTTGGTAGAGCAGGAGTTCTCAACTGGGGGGAGGGGGAGTTTTAGGTTCTCAGGGGAGGGGGTTAGGGGGGGGGGGGGGAATTGGGACCACAGATTAACTCAACCTGTTAGAATTTTGTCATTTGTATATGATACTATCCTGCCTCCCGCCTCAATGCCTATCACCATAGGGAACAATGGCAAAGAATTTTCGAGACCTAAAACCACCTAATCATAAATCTCTCTCTTTCCTTACAATGTCAGGGAAAATCTCTCTCCTTCCTTTCAATGACAGGGAAAATCTCTCTCCATCCTTTCAATGACAGGGAAAATCTCTCTCTTTCCTTTCAATGACATGGAAAATCTCTCGCCTTCCTTTCAATGACAGAGAAAATCTCTCTCCTTCCTTTCAATGAGAGAAAATCTCTCTCCTTCCTTTCAATGACAGGGAAAATCTCTCTCCTTCCTTTCAATGACAGGGAAAATCTCTCTCCTTCCTTTCAGTGACAGGGAAAATCTCTCTCCTTCCTTTCAATGACAGATTAAATCTCTCTCCTTCCTTTCAATGACAGAGAAAATCTCTATCCTTCCTTTCAATGACAGGAAAACCTCTCTTTCCTTTCCATGACAGGATAAATCTCTCTCCTTCCTTTCAATGACAGGGAAAATCTCTCTCCTTCCTTTCAATGACAAGAGAAAATCTCTCTCCTTCCTTTCAATGACAGGCAAAATCTCTCTCCTTCCTTTTAATGACAGGGAAAATCTCTCCTTCCTTTCAATGACAGAGAAAATCTCCCTCCTTCCTTTCAATGACAGAGAAAATCTCTCTCCTTCCTTTCAATGACAGGAGAAATATCTCTCCTTCCTTTCAATGACTGGGAAAATCTCTCTCCTTCCTTTCAATGACAGGGAAAATCTCTCTCCTTCCTTTCAATGACAGAGAAAAGACAGGAGAAATCTCTCTCCTTCCTTTCAATGACAGGGAAAATCTCTCTCCTTCCTTTCAATGACAAGAGAAAATCTCTCTCCTTCCTTTCAATGACAGGAAAAATCTCTCTCCTTAATTTTAATGGCAGGGAAAATCTCTCTCCTTCCTTTCAATGACAGAGAAAATCTCTCCCCTTCCTTTCAATGACAGGGAAAATCTCTCTCCTTCCTTTCGATGACAGGAAAAACCTCACTTTCCTTTCAATAACAGGAAAAATCTCTCTCCTTCCTTTCAATGACAGAGAAAATATATCTCCTTCCTTTCAATGACAGAGATAATCCTCTCATTCCTTTCAATGACAGGAAAAACCTCTCTTTCCTTTCAATGACAGGGAAAATCACTCTCCTTCCTTTCAATGACAGGAAAAATCGCTCTCCTTCTTTACAATGACAGCGAAAATCTCTCTCCTTCTTTTCAATGACAGAGAAAATCTCTATCCTTACTTTCAATGACAGGAAAAACCTCTCTCCTTCCTTTCAATGATAGGGAAAATCTCTCGCCTTCCTTTCAATGACAGAGAAAATCTCTCTCCTTCCTTTCAATGACAGGGAAAATCTCTCTTCTTCCTTTCAATGACAGAAAATTTCTCTCCTTCCTTTCAATGACAGAGAAAATCTCTACCCTTCCTTTCAATGACAGGGAAAATCTCTCCCCTTCCTTTCAATGACAAACAAAATCTATATCCTTCCTTTCAATGACAGAGAAAATCTCTATTCTTCCTTTCAATGACAGGGAAAATCTCTCTCCATCCTTTCAATAACAGGGCAAATCTCTCCTTCCTTTCAATGACCGGAAAAACATCTCTTTCCTTTCAATGATATGGCAAATTTCTCCCCTTCCTTTCAATGACAGGAAAAAATCTCTCTCCTTACTTTCAATGACAGGGAAAATCTCTCTCCTTCATTTCAATGACAGGGAAAATCTCTCTCCTTCCTTTCAATGACAAGAGAAAATCTCTCTCCTTCCTTTCAATGACAGGAAAAATGTCTCTCCTTAATTTTAATGACAGGGAAAATCTCTCTCCTTCCTTTCAATGACAGAGAAAATCTCTCCCCTTCCTTTCAATGACAGGGAAAATCTCTCCCCTTCCTTTCAATGACAAACAAAATCTATATCCTTCCTTTCAATGACAGAAAATCTCTCCCCTTCCTTTCAATGACATGGAAAACCTCTCTCCTTCCTTTCAATGACAGGGAAAATCTCTCTCCTTCCTTTCAATGACAGGGAAAATCTCTCCCCTTCCTTTCAATGACAGAGAAAATCTCTCACCTTCCTTTCAATGACATGGAAAACCTCTCTCCTTCCTTTCAATGACAGGGAAAATCTCTCTCCTTCCTTTCAATGACAGGGAAAATCTCTCTCCTTCCTTTCAATGACATGGAAAACCTCTCTCCTTCCTTTCAATGACAGGGAAAATCTCTCACCTTCCTTTCAATGACATGGAAAACCTCTCTCCTTCCTTTCAATGACAGGGAAAATCTCTCTCCTTCATTTCAATGACAGGGAAAATCTCTCTCCTTCCTTTCAATGACAAGAGAAAATCTCTCTCCTTCCTTTCAATGACAGGAAAAATGTCTCTCCTTAATTTTAATGACAGGGAAAATCTCTCTCCTTCCTTTCAATGACAGAGAAAATCTCTCCCCTTCCTTTCAATAACAGGGAAAATCTCTCCCCTTCCTTTCAATGACAAACAAAATCTATATCCTTCCTTTCAATGACAGAGAAAATCTCTCCCCTTCCTTTCAATGACATGGAAAACCTCTCTCCTTCCTTTCAATGACAGGGAAAATCTCTCTCCTTCCTTTCAATGACAGGGAAAATCTCTCTCCTTCCTTTCAATGACAGAGAAAATCTCTCACCTTCCTTTCAATGACATGGAAAACCTCTCTCCTTCCTTTCAATGACAGGGAAAACCTCTCTCCTTCCTTTCAATGACAGGGAAAATCTCTCTCCTTCCTTTCAATGACAGGGAAAATCTCTCTCCTTCCTTTCAATGACATGGAAAACCTCTCTCCTTCCTTTCAATGACAGGGAAAATCTCTCACCTTCCTTTCAATGACATGGAAAACCTCTCTCCTTCCTTTCAATGACAGAGAAAATCTCTCACCTTCCTTTCAATGACATGGAAAACCTCTCTCCTTCCTTTCAATGACAGGGAAAATCTCTCACCTTCCTTTCAATGACATGGAAAACCTCTCTCCTTCCTTTCAATGACAGGGAAAATCTCTCACCTTCCTTTCAATGACATGGAAAACCTCTCTCCTTCCTTTCAATGACAGGGAAAATCTCTCTCCTTCCTTTCAATGACAGGGACACAGAAATAGACTTACTACTGCAACAGATCTTTGGCGAATCTGACACAGACCTACGTCAGTAAGCAAGATGATACAAGATGACGAGGGGATTTATTGGTGGAAATTTGACAAAGTGCCGCTGCACGTTCATGAATGATGGGCTTCAAGGGAAGGGCCTGGTATTCTGTAAAGAGCAGTCACTGTCAACGCTGTGCCATTAAGTGATTAGGGGTATGGTTCGAAAAGGGTTGTGAAGGGACCTTTCTACAGAAGCTACATCTATTATCCATAACTAGTAACAGCTATAATTAGGTCAGAACAAGCTCCTTAGGCCACAAGTTTTCATAAGAAAAGTTTTTTTCTTTCCTCACCGAGATATTTTCCTGGTTGGAGCCCCTAGGCTTATATCATCCTGTTTTTCCAACTAGGATTGTAGCTTAGCAAATAATAATAATAATAATAATAATAAATCTCTCACTAATGTAACTGAGCTGTCAAAAATGACGTCTAAATATTTAGACAGATATGCACGCACACGAACATACACGAACACACACATTCAACCCCTCCCCTTTTCCTAACTACAACTCAATGGTTCGGCAATTTGTGGGAGAGTGTGGTTTCCAAGTGTACCTCTCGGGGAACAATCTCTAACCAGGGTATGACTACTCCCTCTCCCCCTGAGTGTGACTGTATGTATGTATATATATACATATATATATATATATATATATATATATATATATATATATATATATGTGTGTGTGTGTGTGTGTGTGCGCGTGTGCGTGTATGTGCATGTGTGTAAAATCCACAGGAAACAGGAATGTTAAAGACCAGGCACCAAGCGAGTTCATGGCACAAAGTCAGGTGTAGTTTTGTAATATATATATATATATATATATATATATATATATATATATATATATATATATATATATATACATTTGCTCTTTATTATAAAGGAGTGATAAGGCTACTAAAATTACTCCCCTTCACAGCCCTTTATCTTTGCAGGGATTCTCCAATATCGTTCGACACCAACACACCTTCCATAGACTAGTTAACCTCTAACGGTTTTTTTTTTTTTTTTTTTTTGGGGGGGGGGGGTCGAATGCTTGCAAGGAACACAGTAATAACTGTGAGGAGTTTTAGAGGTGTTAGATTTATACATCTCGCAGGTTTTATGTTTAGTATTGATTGGAAATAAAGTTCTACACATTTTTAGGTTTTAAATGCAATACTGAAATGTACCGTAATTTTTATTGAGAAATAAAGATTGTACCGTTTGTAATCCAAAATTGTTATTTACAGCTAAAAATAATAATTTTTAAACAAATAAATAATATGATACCCTATATGTTATTACTATCGTAATTAACACTAGCATTAAAATTACTGAAAGGTTAGCGAGAGAAAAAGTTGCTAACAACGCAACCAAAACTCGAAAAGCAGTAACCCCGGAGGTCAAAAGGTACGCGAAGCCCCGATCAAAACGAAAGACGATGAATGATGAAGAAATATGAGGAAATATTTCGCTTGCCATAAACCAATCAAATTCCACGAGATGTTCAATTTCTAGAAGTAAAATCGTGCGATGCATAAAACATGCATTCATTGCATAAAAGAATGTGGTATTAACATAATACCATAGTACCCCTTTCACCCCCAAAGGAAGTACCGGTACCGTTAATTACATGTTTTTACATATTTTTGATAATTTTATGATAAACTTCAGGCATTTTCCAAGAGAATGAGACCAACCTGACCTCTCTATGACAAAAATTAAGCCTGTTATAGCAATTTAAAAAAAAATATATATAGCAAAAGGTGCTCGAAATTTGACCTTATGGTGGGGGTAAAAGGGGTACCATCCTTTTCGTAATACTAGGTATGCAGTTAATTCTAACAGTCATGCCTTCTACATCATAAGGCTCAATACTACACAGTATTCTAGAAGTCTTATTCCAGCTGTGACTAAATTGGGAAATAATCTTTCTAATCATGCAGCTGAATCGATGGAACTTCAAAAAGTTCAAATTGGCAGTAAATGTTTTCTATCTTGAACAGGCTGACGGTAAGTCTCTCTTTATAGTTGACATACGAAAGATCAATTTTAACCCCTTTACCCCTATGGACGTACTGGTACGTTTCACAAAACTCATCCCTTTACCCCTATGGACGTACTGGTACGTTTCACAAAACTCATCCCTTTACCCCTATGGACGTACTGGTACGTTTCACAAAACTCATCCCTTTACCCCTATGGACGTACTGGTACGTTTCACAAAACTCATCCCTTTACTCCTATGGACGTACTGGTACGTTTCACAAAACTCATCCCTTTTACCCCTATGGACGTACTGGTACGTTTCACAAAACTCATCCCTTTACCCCTATGGACGTACTGGTACGTTTCACAAAACTCATCCCTTTACCCCTATGGACGTACTGGTACGTTTCACAAAACTCATCCCTTTACCCCTATGGACGTACTGGTACGTTTCACAAAACTCATCCCTTTACCCCTATGGACGTACTAGTACGTTTCACAAAACTCATCCCTTTACCCCTATGGACGTACTGGTACGTTTCACAAAACTCATCCCTTTACCCCTATGGACGTACTGGTATGTTCTTGCAAAAAACTGCTATTTAAATTTTTTTTTTTTTTTGCATATTTTTGATAACTTTATGAAAAACTTTTCCAAAAGAATGAGACCAACCTGACCTCTCTATGACGAAAATTAATGCTGTTAGAGCAATGTAAAAAATATTTATTGCAAAATGGGCTTGAAAAAAAAAACGCCTGGGGGTTAAGGGTTGGAAAGTTCCAAATAGCCTGGGGGTAAAAGGGTTAATGTTGTTACTGCTCTTAAAATATTATATATTAATTGTTCATTATTTCTCTTGAATTTATTTATAATAAAAATAACTGGGACACAAATCTACTGTGAGAGCCACTACTTCTGTAGTTATATTGACTACAAGAATTGCCTATAACAATATTATATTAAAAAAGCTTAATTCATTACAGGTATATATATGTAAAAATTCTAGAATTGAAGACTGATACATACAAGCATTTTCACGCGAATGAGGTGTTCTCACGAAAGCGTGCATGCGCGCACGCACACACACTTACACACACATATATATAAATATATATATATATATATATATATATATATATACATATATATATATATATATACATATATATATAATATATATATATATATATATTAAGCAATTGCTAGACCACTACAGGACACTGGTATCAGCCATTTCCTTCCACTGGGGTCTGTTTATGGCGTTTCTGTGCCAGTCTATACCAGCCAATTTTCTTAGCTCGTCAATGCATCGTCTTCTCTCCCTTCCCCTGCTTCATTTGCAATATCCAGATATTATCAGGCATTCTCTCTTTCTATATCACGCTAATGTGCATATCTTTAGCTTACATGTTGTTAATGTATATTTGTGTATATATATATATATATATATATATATATATATATATATATATATATATATATATATATATATATATATATATATATATATATATATAAAGGGGGAAAGAAGGCAGGTTGTAATATTTCAAATGATGCCATTTGGTTGTCACCAAAGCGTGTTGAAAGAGAGCTTCCTGGATTTAGTGACAGCTACTGTGCAACAATTTTCCAATTACAAACCCTTACGAATAAAGTGAAAAAAATAAACAACTGAACATATAAAGTGCCATCTGCCACCTCATCTTTATCAAACTTACTACGGACATATTTACAAGAAGACGTTTCTCTCATGACTTAAGGATAAATTCATTCTTTCAAACTTACTACGGACATATTTACAAGAAGACGTTTCTCTCATGACTTAGGGATAAATTCATTCTTTCAAACTTACTACGGACATATTTACAAGAAGACGTTTCTCTCATGACTTAAGGATAAATTCATTCTTTCAAACTTACTACGGATATATTTACAGGATGATGTTTCTCTCATGACTTAAGGATAAATTCATTCCTTCAAACTTACTACGGACATATTTACAAGAAGACGTTTCTCTCATGACTTAAGGATAAATTCATTCTTTCAAACTTACTACGGATATACTTACAAGAAGACGTTTTTCTCATGGCTTAAGGATAAATTTATTCTTTCAAACTTACTACGGACATATTTACAAGAAGACGTTTCTCTCATGACTTAAGGATAAATTCATTCTTTCAAACTTACTACGGATATATTTACAGGAAGACGTTTCTCTCATGACTTAAGGATAAATTCATTCTTTCAAACTTACTACGGATATATTTACAAGAAGACGTTTCTCTCATGACTTAAGGATAAATTCATTCTTTCAAACTTACAACGGACATATTTACAAGAAGACGTTTCTCGCATGACTTAAGGATAAATTCCTACTTTCAAACTTACTACGGACATATTTACAAGACGTTTCTCGCATGACTTAAGGATAAATTCATTCTTTCAAACTTATTACGGACATATTTACAAGAAGACGTTTCTCTCATGACTTAAGGATAAATTCATTCTTTTCTTTCTAAACTTCTTACTAAACACCACAGGTTTACATGATTTCTCTCATAACTTGAGATTAAATTAAATCTTTTCTTTCTAAACGTCTTACTAAACACCACACGTTTACATGATTTCTCTTATAACCTAAGTTTAAATTCATTCTTCTCTTTCTAAACTCCTTACTAAACACCACAGGTTTACATTTCTCTCATAACTTAAGATTAAATTCAATCTTTTGTTTCTAAACGTCTTACTAAACACCACAGGTTTACATGATTTCTCTCATAACTTAAGATTAAATTCAATCTTTTTTTTCTAAACGTCTTACTAAACACCACACGTTTACATGATTTCTCTTGTAACCTAAGTTTAAATTCATTCTTCTCTTTCTAAACTCCTTACTAAACACCACAGGTTTACATGATTTCTCTCATAACTTAAGATTAAATTCAATCTTTTCTTTCTAAACGTCTTACTAAACACCACACGTTTACATGATTTCTCTCATAACTTAAGATTAAATTCAATCTTTACTTTCTAGCCTTCTTACTAAACACCACAGGTTTACATGCTTTCTCTCATAACTTAAGATTAAATTCAATCTTTTCTTTCTAAACGTCTTACTAAACACCACAGGTTTACATGCTTTCTCTCATAACTTAAGATTAAATTCAATCTTTTCTTTCTAAACGTCTTACTAAACACCACAGGTTTACATGATTTCTCTCATAACTTAAGATTAAATTCAATCTTTTCTTTCTAAGCATCTTACTAAACACCACACGTTTACATAGATTTCTCTCATAACTTAAGATTAAATTCAATCTTTTCCTTCTAAACTTCTTACTAAACACCACAGGTTTACATGATTTCTCTCATAACTTAAGATTAAATTCAATCTTTTCCTTCTAAACTTCTTACTAAACACTACAGGTTTACATTTCTCTCATAACTTAAGATTAAATTCAATCTTTTCTTTCTAAATTTCTTACTAAACACCACAGGTTTACATGATTTCTCTCATAACTTAAGATTAAATTCAATCTTTTCTTTCTAAACTTCTTACTGAACACCACACGTTTACATAGATTTCTCTCATAACTTAAGATTAAATTCAATCTTTTCCTTCTAAACTTCTTACTAAACACCACAGGTTTACATTTCTCTCATAACTTAAGATTAAATTCAATCTTTTCCTTCTAAACTTCTTACTAAACACTA
>NC_090763.1:62617271-62649316 GCF_036898095.1 Palaemon carinicauda
ATTGGAATTAGTTTTAAATTAAGGGCAGGCAATTGCTCACTGAATAGGTTAATGCATTTTTTCCTAAATTTATTATTATGGAGAAAGGGAAATCTAGCAAACATACGGAGCTTGGGGACATTGTGGACTATTGGGGTTGGATTGAATTTCAGATTAAGTAGCTTATTAAGGGATCTATGAAAAATTGCTGGAGGGAAATAATTATCCTTAAAGTAATCAGCAAGGAAAGTCACTTCAGTATGAAAGGTAGACCAGCTTGATGTCAGATTAATGGCTCTATGGAGGAGAGTTGACACGGAATTCAGTTTAAAGTTAAAAAAACATGAGCTATAAAAATTGGTCCCCAGGCCAGTAAAGGTGCTCTTTCTATAAATACCAGTATGAAAGCCAGACTCGTCCTTGGATATCCTCACATCAAGGAACGGAAGTGAATTCTGTGTCTCTGTTTCAACCGTAAATCTAATGTTATGGTGTTGGTTGTTTAAAAACTCAAGGAAGGTATCAGCATGGTAATTACATCTGAACAAGGCGAAAGTGTCATCTATGTAACGTCTATAAAAGAGTGGGCGGAAATTAGGTGGGCATATATCTAAAGCTCGCTCCTCCAGGGAGCACATAAATTTCCCAGGCTATTTCCCACTGACGATTGCTTGTTCAACAATTTTAATAGAACTCAATTCATGTTGCTTTTAGAATTAGCCGTGCTGGATACGCCCTTTGTTTTTAATAATACGGTTTTTAAGCAGACTGAGGGGATGGCCATGGGAAGCCCTCTGGGTCCTACTTTTGCAAACATATTTATGTGCTCCCTGGAGGAGCGAGCTTTAGATATATGCCCACCTAATTTCCGCCCACTCTTTTATAGACGTTACATAGATGACACTTTCGCCTTGTTCAGATGTAATTACCATGCTGATACCTTCCTTGAGTTTTTAAACAACCAACACCATAACATTAGATTTACGGTTGAAACAGAGACACAGAATTCACTTCCGTTCCTTGATGTGAGGATATCCAAGGACGAGTCTGGCTTTCATACTGGTATTTATAGAAAGAGCACCTTTACTGGCCTGGGGACCAATTTTTATAGCTCATGTTTTTTTAACTTTAAACTGAATTCCGTGTCAACTCTCCTCCATAGAGCCATTAATCTGACATCAAGCTGGTCTACCTTTCATACTGAAGTGACTTTCCTTGCTGATTACTTTAAGGATAATTATTTCCCTCCAGCAATTTTTCATAGATCCCTTAATAAGCTACTTAATCTGAAATTCAATCCAACCCCAATAGTCCACAATGTCCCCAAGCTCCGTATGTTTGCTAGATTTCCCTTTCTCCATAATAATAAATTTAGGAAAAAATGCATTAACCTATTCAGTGAGCAATTGCCTGCCCTTAATTTAAAACTAATTCCAATAAACCCCCGAACTATCGGCTCACTCTTCCAAGTCAAGGATAAGATCAGCCCCTTGTTTGCCTCCGGTGTTGTTTATAAGTATAATTGTCCCAGATGTGATCTTGGCACTTACATCGGTTGCACCAGGAGGCTGCTAAAAGTCCGAATTTCCTCTCATCAGGGAATTAGCTATAGAACGGGTTGTCGACTATCAAATCCAGAACAATCTAACATAAGAAATCACAGTAAAAGTTGCAAAACACACATAGATACCAGTCATTTTAATATAATAGGAAAAACCCGACATATAGACGAACTAACCACCCTTGAATCAATAATGATTAAGCTAACTGTACCTTCTCTTAACCACCAGTCGTCTTCCACCCAATTGTTTATTGCCTAATTACCTGTTGTTTTGTTTATACTCCCTTCCATAACAATTTTTCATGTCAGTTCTCCTTACGCTACCGCTGTGGGTAGGTGTCTTGTTCGTTTTATTATTATTGTTATTATTATTATTATTATTACTATTATTATTATTATTATTATCATTATTATTATATATCTTTCTATTATTATTATTATTATTATTATAATTATTATTGAATTAATTTGTTTCTCTATATTCGCTCCAAGCCCTTTCACTGTTATTCTGTGTTTCTGTTTTTACTCTGTTTTTATTCTTAATTTATTAAAAAGCTTTTTAATTTTGGTGTTGGTAAACGTTGTGTGTATCTTTTTACTTATACACAATTAACTTGTAATCGTTTCAGCCTGGAAAATGTATCAAGCTGATACGAAACGTCGGCGCAAATAAATGAATGGAAAAAAACAGAACGCGTCTCCTTACTCCAATATGTTTATGCTTGAGTAATTGCTCCTGTCTCCATACTTATATATATATATATATATATATATATATATATATATATATATATATATATATATATATATATATATATATATATATATATTTATATATATATATATATATAAATATACATATATAAATATATAAATATATACATATATAAATATATACATATATAAATATATATATATATATATATATATATATATATATATATATATATATATATATACTGTATATGCGTGTGTGTAAGGAAAAAAAATTTGGAAAATAAATATTTCAATCAAAATAACGGGATACATTGAGAGACAAAATCTGAACTCTCCTTACGAAGAATTATCAATCAACAAGGACAATTACGAGCGCAACTTTATTCACACAAAAAGTGAAAAATATACTGCGTATATAACTTTGAAATATATTCATCCACGATAAAAAAAAAAACTCCACTAGCAAAATATATATTCATCCACGATAAAAAAAAAACTCCACTAGCAAAATATATATTCATCCACGATAAAAAAAAAACTCCACTAGCAAAATATATATTCATCCACGATAAAAAAAAAACTCCACTAACAAAATATATATTCATCCACGATAAAAAAAAAACTCCACTAGCAAAATATATATTCATCCACGATAAAAAAAAAACTCCACTAGCAAAATAACACACTCAGCAACAAGAACTTAGATAGAATCATATATAAAAAAAGATTCTCATCTGACTTCGGATGACAATGGTGGTTGGAGAAAAAAACAAATCTAAGACTAATCTAATCGTTATGAAAATTTTTTTTTTTTTTTGCCTAAAAATCACATAGATTATATGAGCTAACAAATAATGCATGTCAGCATACTGATACATATATAAACAATATGCTGTATATATATATATATTATATGTATGTATATATATACATATATATGTGTATATATATATACATATATATATGTATATATATATATATAATATATATATATATATATATATATATATATATATATATATATATGCATGTATGAATACATACAATTATAAATATGTATATGTATACATATATGTATGTATGTATATATATATATATATATATATATATATATATATATATATATATATATATATATATAATGTGTGTGAATAATTGTGTATGTGGAAAATAAACGTGTGCATCATGCATTTACGTCTTGATGTATTTGTATGTGTGCGTGTATAGAATATCTTTTGAATAGCTCCGCCCACGTATGTTTGGGATAAACTCATCGAAGTCCTCCAGTTTTGATGGAGATAAGAAACTTGCATCTGTTTTCTCCTCTCTTAGCCTGTTTCTCTCTCTCCACCCGAACTGCGACCCACAACGGTCGCCAACAACTAAGTACTCATTTTGTACCAGAGAGAGAGAGAGAGAGAGAGAGAGGTGTTGGTTGGTGTTAGATGGGTAGTCGACCTCCTTTGCAACAATCGATTGGTGAAGAACAAATTGGGCTGGTGTCTCAGGTGCGCATGCATGCATGCATATATGCTAGCCTGCCTCTTCTCTATACCAATGCATGCAAGCAGATAATGTGCAATAAAAGCACTCCAATGCATGCGTCCCTCCGCTAACCTTGAAGAGCTGTGTTGACCCTGTCCTGCGACATGGCATCGTGGCCTCTTTTGTCATATTTCTTTATGAGGTATTCTCTCTCTCTCTCTCTCTCTCTCTCTCTCTCTCTCTCTCTCTCTCTCTCTCTCTCTGAAACGCACACTGCTGTGTTTTAATGAAGATAAATTAATGAAAAGACTGTCCCTACCCAAAAAGAAACAAATAAATGTCGTCAATAAATAAGCTGCTGCCTGTTCTCTGGAGAAAGAACACACACACACACACACACACACACACACATACTGCAAACCGGAGTAGTTAGAAATTTATAAAACAGGTTTCTCAAAACAAACCTTATTAAAATATTTGTGTCGCACGCAACTCGAAAACATGCATATTGCCAATTTTAAATAGTGTTCCCATGATTAAATGACAAGAACAGAATGAAAGCCATTTTAAACACGGACACTGTCTTACAAACATGAATCCTCTCTTTCCTTCAAAAGACAGAGAGTCATTATTTATAAACATGTTCCCTTTCTTTTGAAAGGAAGAAGCCATTCTTTGCTTTCCAAATTATGTCAACAAGGGTTTAGAGACAGGGGCTTCGCTAAGGTCTCTCCTCTGAAAGCAATGTATTGAAGCGGCCAGATCTTCCCCTCAATTCAGATTCTAATGTTTATCTTTCTTGAGGCGTTTCAAACACATTTCCTTGGAGTACATTCATCTGTCACCATTTGGCAGAATCATTGGCTGTTCGAGAATGTATTTAGCTAAGCTTTGTGTAGAAAATGGCGTACCAAGGAAGACCAAATGGGAAATGCAATATTAAATCGTTAGTTTGCGTAAACTAATATACAGAAGCAAACAAAAACCTTTAACGTTATATTCTTGTTTCTCTATTCATTTAGTATACTTTAAGAATACTAAAAATAATAACAATACTGCATAGAGAGTTACAGAAAACAATATTGCTAAACAACAAAGATATTGAATAAAAGAACTTTGTAAACAATGTACCCAGACTAGTAGTTCTAAAACATTTATGGAAAACTAGACATGTTTATTAAAAAGCAATAATGCAACTGGAGAAAAATGTATTAGTAGCCAATTTGCATTACATGTACCGGAAAAATGAAGGGGGTCCAATAACTATATCAAAAGAGGTCTAACAGTTGGGCGTCCAAGGCACTTGCAAAAGGAAAGTCCATCGCGCTTGCAAAAAGAGGCGTCCCTCCTGCTTGCAAAATGGGAGTCTCTAATGCTTGCTATGGTGGAGTTCCTCACGCTCGCATAAGAAGAGGCCCTAAATCTTCCAAGAAATGCGTCCCTCACACTTGCAAAGGGGGAGTTTCCCACGCTTGCATAAGGGGAGGCCTTAAATCTTCCAAGAAATGTCCCTCACGCTTGCAAAGGGGAAGTTTCCCACGCTTACATAAGGAAAGGCCATAAATCTTCCATAAAAGGTGTCCCTGATGCTTAACAAGGGGATTTCCACACGCTTGCATAAGGGAAGGCCCTAAATTTTCCAAAAAGGGCGTTCTTCACGCTCACAAAAGGAGAGTTACTCATGCTTGCATAAGGGGAGGCCCTAAATCTTCCAAAAAGGGTGTCCTTCACGGTTGCAAAAGGGGAATTCCTCACTCTTGCATAAAGGAAGGCCCTAAACCTTTCAAAACAGGGTGTCCTTCTCGCTTACAAAAGGGGAGTACCTAAAGCTTGCATAAGGGGAGGCCCTAAATCTTCCAAAAAAGGGTGTCTTTCACGCTTACAAAAGGAGAGTTCCTCACGCTTGCATAAGGGGAGGCCCTAAATCTTCCAAAAAGGGTGTCCTTCACGGTTGCAAAAGGGGAATTCCTCACTCTTGCATAAAGGAAGGCCCTAAACCTTTCAAAACAGGGTGTCCTTCTCGCTTACAAAAGGGGAGTACCTAAAGCTTGCATAAGGGGAGGCCCTAAATCTTCCAAAAAAGGGTGTCTTTCACGCTTACAAAAGGAGAGTTCCTCACGCTTGCATAAGGGGAGGCCCTAAATCTTCCAAAAAGGGTGTCCTTCACGGTTGCAAAAGGGGAATTCCTCACTCTTGCATAAAGGAAGGCCCTAAACCTTTCAAAACAGGGTGTCCTTCTCGCTTACAAAAGGGGAGTACCTAAAGCTTGCATAAGGGGAGGCCCTAAATCTTCCAAAAAAGGGTGTCTTTCACGCTTACAAAAGGAGAGTTCCTCACGCTTGCATAAGGGGAGGCCCTAAATCTTCCAAAAAGGGTGTCCTTCACGGTTGCAAAAGGGGAATTCCTCACTCTTGCATAAAGGAAGGCCCTAAACCTTTCAAAACAGGGTGTCCTTCTCGCTTACAAAAGGGGAGTACCTAAAGCTTGCATAAGGGGAGGCCCTAAATCTTCCAAAAAAGGGTGTCTTTCACGCTTACAAAAGGAGAGTTCCTCACGCTTGCATAAGGGGAGGCCCTAAATCTTCCAAAAAAGGGTGTCTTTCACGCTTACAAAAGGAGAGTTCCTCACGCTTGCATAAGGGGAGGCCCTAAATCTTCCAAAAAAAGGGTGTCTTTCACGCTTACAAAAGGAGTTTCTCACGCTTGCATAAGGGGAGGCCCTAAATCTTCCAAAAAAAGGGTGTCTTTCACGCTTACAAAAGGAGTTTCTCACGCTTGCATAAGGGGAGGCCCTAAATCTTCCAAAAAAAGGGTGTCTTTCACGCTTACAAAAGGAGTTTCTCACGCTTGCATAAGGGGAGGCCCTAAATCTTCCAAAAAAGGGTGTCTTTCACGCTTACAAAAGGAGAGTTTCTCACGCTTGCATAAGGGGAGGCCCTAAATCTTCCAAAAAGGGTGTCCATCATGCTCACAAAAGAAGACTTACTCACGATTGCATAAGGGGAGGCCTTGAATCTTTCAAAAAGGGTGTCCCTCATGCTTAAATAAGATTAGTTCCTCATGCTTGCATAAGGGGAGGCCCTAATTCTTCCCAAAAAGGATGTCCCTCACGCCCGCAAAAGGGGGTTCCTCACGCTTGCACAAGGGGAGTTCCTAACGCTTGCATAAGCGGAGTTCCTCATGCTTACATAAGTGGAGTTCCTCACGCTTGCATAAGGGGAGGCCCTAAATCTTCCAAAAAGGGTGTCCCTCACGCTTACAAAAGGAGAGTTCCTCACGCTTGCATAAGGGGAGAAGGGGGAATTCCTCACGCTTGCATAAAGGGAGGCCCTAAATCTTTCAAAAAGGGTGTCCCTCATGCTTACAAAAGGAGAGTTCCTCACGCTTGCATAACGGGAAGGCCCTACATATTCCAAAAAAGGTGTCCTTCACGGTTGCAAAAGAGGAATTCCTCACTCTTGCATAAAGGAAGGCCCTAAACCTTTCAAAACAGGGTGTCCTTCACGCTTACAAAAGGGGAGTACCTCACGCTTGCATAAGGGAAGGCCCTACATATTCCAAAAAAGGTGTCCTTCACGGTTGCAAAAGAGGAATTCCTCACGCTTGCATAAAGGAAGGCCCTAAACCTTTCAAAACAGGGTGTCCTTCACGCTTACAAAAGGAGAGTTCCTCACGCTTGCATAAGGGAAGGCCCTACATATTCCAAAAAAGGTGTCCTTCACGGTTGCAAAAGAGGAATTCCTCACGCTTGCATAAAGGAAGGCCCTAAACCTTTCAAAACAGGGTGTCCTTCACGCTTACAAAAGGGGAGTACCTCAAGCTTGCATAAGGGGAGGCCCTAACTCTACCAAAAAAGGGTGTCTTTCACGCTTAAAAAAGGAGAGTTTCTCACGCTTGCATAAGGGGAGGCCCTAAATCTTCCAAAAAGGGTGTCCTTCATGCTCACAAAAGCAGACTTACTCACGATTGCATAAGGGGAGGCCTTGAATCTTTCAAAAAGGGTGTCCCTCATGCTTAAATAAGATTAGTTCCTCATGCTTGCATAAGGGGAGGCCCTAATTCTTCCCAAAAAGGATATCCCTCACGCCCGCAAAAGGGGGTTCCTCACGCTTGCACAAGGGGAGTTCCTAACGCTTGCATAAGCGGAGTTCCTCATGCTTACATAAGTGGAGTTCCTCACGCTTGCATAAGGGGAGGCCCTAAATCTTCCAAAAAGGGTGTCCCTCACGCTTACAAAAGGAGAGTTCCTCACGCTTGCATAAGGGGAGAAGGGGAATTCCTCACGCTTGCATAAAGAGAGGCCCTAAATCTTTCAAAAAGGGTGTCCCTCACGTTTACAAAAGGAGAGTTCCTCACGCTTGCATAAGGGAAGGCCCTACATATTCCAAAAAGGGTGTCCTTCACGGTTGCAAAAGGGGAATTCCTCACTCTTGCATAAAGGAAGGCCCTAAACCTTTCAAAACAGGGTGTCCTTCACGCTTACAAAAGGGGAGTACCTCAAGCTTGCATAAGGGGAGGCCCTAAATCTTCCAAAAAAGGGTGTCTTTCACGCTTACAAAAGGAGAGTTTCTCACGCTTGCATAAGGGGAAGCCCTAAATCTTCCAAAAAGGGTGTCCTTCACGCTCACAAAAGGAGACTTACTCACGATTGCATAAGGGGAGGCCTTGAATCTTTCAAAAAGGGTGTCCCTCATGCTTAAATAAGATTAGTTCATCATGCTTGCATAAGGGGAGGCCCTAATTCTTCCCAAAAAGGATGTCCCTCACGCCCGCAAAAGGGGGTTCCTCACGCTTGCACAAGGGGAGTTCCTAACGCTTGCATAAGCGGAGTTCCTCATGCTTACATAATTGGAGTTCCTCACGCTTGCATAAGGGGAGGCCCTAAATCTTCCAAAAAGGGTGTCCCTCACGCTTACAAAAGGAGAGTTCCTCACGCTTGCATAAGGGGAGAAGGGGAATTCCTCACGCTTGCATAAAGGGAGGCCCTAAATTTTTCAAATAGGGTGTCCCTCACGCTTACAAAAGGAGAGTTCCTCACGCTAGCATAAGGGGAGGCCCTACATACTCCAAAAGTGGTGATCACGCATACAAAAGGGGAGTTCCTCACGCTTGCATAAGAGGAGGCCCTAAATCTTCCAAAAATGGTGTCCCTCACGCTTACAAAAGGGGAGTACCTCAAGCTTGCATAAGGGGAGGCCCTACATATTCCAAAAATGGTGTCCCTCACTGTTGCAAAAAAGGGTTTCCTCACGCTTGCATAAAGGAAGGCCCTAAATCTTTCAAAACGAAGTACCTCACGTTTGCATAAAGGGAGGTCCTAAATCTTCCAAAAATGGTGTCCCTCACGGTTGGAAAAGGGGAAACTCCTCACGCTTGCATAAAGGGGAGTACCTCACGCTTGCATAAGGGGAGGCAGTAAATCTTTCAAAAAGGGTGTCCCTCATGCTTACAAAGGGGGAGTACCTCACGCTTGCATAAGGGAAGGCCCCAATTCTTCCAAAAATGGTGTCCCTCACTGTTGGAAAAGGGGAAATTCCTCAAGCTTCCATAAAGGAAGGCCCTAAATCTTTCAAAACGGGGTGTCCCTCACGCTTACAAAAGGGGAGTTCCTCACGCTTGCATAAGGGGAGGCCCTAAATCTTCCAAAAATGATGTCCCTCACGGTTGGAAAAGGGGAAATTCTTCACGCTTGCATAAGGGGAGGCAGTAAATCTTTCAAAACGGGGTGTACCTCACAATTACAAAAGGGGAGTTTCTCACGCTTGCATAAGGGGAGACAATAAACCTTCCAAAAAGGGTGTCCCTTACCGTGGCAAAAGGGAATTCCTCACGCTTGAATAAGGGGAGGCAGTAAATCTTTCAAAAAAGGGTGTTCCTCACGCTTGCAAAAGGGGAGTTCCTCACGCTTGCACAAGGGGAGACACTAAATCTTCCAAAAAAGGGTGTCCCTTACCGTTGCAAAAGGGTTTGCATAACGGGAGACCGTCGCGCTTATAAATGAGGCATCACTCATTCAATCTTCCATATACTGGCAGACGAAAAAAGTGCTTGTAACCGATCTCTCAAAAAACAAATTAGAGTCGTTCAAAAAGCAACACTTTAAGTTCAATTAGTGACATAACAGTTCCTTCCTCATATAGAATAATCTATTCAAAGGTGTTTAGGGTTAGAGTTCTCTTGCTTGAGGGTATACTCGGGCACACTTTTCTATCTAGTTCCTCTTCCTCTTGTTCTCTTAAAGTTTTTATTGTTTAAATATGAAATATTTATTTGAATATTGTTACTATTCCTAAAATATTTTATTTTTCCTTATTTCCTTATTTCCTTTCCTCACTGGGCTATTTTCCTTGTTGGGGCCCCTGGGCTTATAGCATCCTGCTTTTCCAACTAGGGTTGTAGCCTAGCATTTAATAATAATAATAATAATAATAATAATAATAATAATAATAATATTCCATGTGGAAAAAAAAAGAAAAAAAGGCAATGGCTTTAGAAAAATAGTTGTGACAAAAGATTACAAATCGACACAGATTTGCAATCTATATCCTCATCAATTTTGAGATGCTTTGATGAAATCTCCATTTTCAAGCATGGTCTTTTTAATTCGTAAAGTCTTATTCGGAACTTTAATGCTTCATAAACCTACTCAAGAAGTCATACTCTTGCCGACAAATATCAGCAACAGCAACAACAACAACAGCAATAACAATAATATTAATAAGACACAGCAAATATTCATATATCTTTTTCTTCATTGTAGACATGACATTCTACGGACAATAACCTCCAAGTTTAGACTTGCCGTCGTCCAACCCAGGGTAAATTTTTCACCACTGATCCCTATACAAGTATGTAAGACCAAGTTAAACTCGTCCAACTTTCGACACGTTATGTAACGCGATTTGAGTCCGGACGAGAGAGAGAGAGAGAGAGAGAGAGAGAGAGAGAGAGAGATCCGCCTGTGGGAGCCGAGAGGATGCAGGGGAAAATAAACAACGACAACAAGAGATCAAAATAAAGAGAAAGTCCTTGAAAGGTTGTTGTTCTCCTGGACGGCTTTTACGCGAGAGGGAGGGAGGAGAGGGAGAGGGGGAGGGGGAGGGGGAGGGGGAGAGAGAGGGAGGGGGGGGAGAAAGGTTGGGGGAGATGGAGGTAGGCAGGTGCTTGTACGGGGAGGCTCGCCTCTTTAGCACAAACCTTTATCCGTCATTTATCATCATTCTCTTTTTACATTCCGTTTCTCTCTGTTTTATTGTCTATTTGCCGATGGCATTATCATGACTTTTTTCCGCCTGTACCACCTCATTCTTTTCTCCCTTTCTATCCCTTTCTTTCTCTGTCCAATTATCTCTCTCTCCCTGCGCAATTTTGCTTGCATATGTTCCCGAATCCTCCTTCTCTAAATATAAATCGCTCCATCATAATTCTCTCTCTCTCTCTCTCTCTCTCTCTCTCTCTCTCTCTCTCTCTCTCTCTCTCTCTCTGAAATTTCTCTGAAAGTGTTTTAAATGATTATTTTCTATCAAACCATCCATCATCTTATCACAGTTGTCAAAATTTTGTTTTCAACTCTCCTTTCCACAATGTGCTAAAAAAAAGAAAAAAAATGTTATACTTTGTTTAACTTCTTTCAAAATAAGGATGGACAATCTCATATCACCTTAAACTTTTTTTTTTCCTTAGATCTTTACCAAATTTCGTAGAATATTTTCTACAGGCAACATAATTTTTTCCTCATCACTACTTCACTTCCTTGCTATTGCCTCCTCTCTGCAGTTTCCCTGGCACCAACTTTCTCTCTACTCAACTTTGGTCTACTAAATTGTATTCAAATGAAACACACACATTATGTATGTATATATATATATATATATATATATATATATATATATATATATATATATATATATATATACACACACACATATATATATATATATATATATGTGTGTATATATATATATATATATATATATATATATATGTATATATATGTATATATATATATATATATATATATATATATATATATATATATATATATATAAACAAGATCTGTAATTCTTCTCCAAGGTAAATATTACACATATTTCAAATATAACTCTACAATATCTCCGACAACTTATCTCTCCTTTATTTCCATTGTTTGTCAACAAATTTCGAAATATTATTTCATCCATCATAATAATAACAATAATAAAAATAATAATATTAATTACAACAACAACAACAACAACAATAATAATAATAATAATAATAATAAGCAAAAAAAGTGACTATTTGTGATAGCCATTAATCACTTTCCTATACCTTCGATTACGTTGTATAATCATTAATAAGTCATTTAACTCTTTTTTTTTCTTTATCATGAAATATCTCTCTCTCTCTCTCTCTCTCTCTCTCTCTCTCTCTCTCTCTCTCTCTCTCTCTCCTAACCAATCACATCCTTTCTTTCTATTGTAAAAGTGTTTATCAATCCAATTCAATTACCTAATTCCATCTCCATGTGTATCATATACATAAATACAAACCCATTTATTATTATTATTATTATTATTATTATTATTATTATTATCAGCTAAACTGTATCCCTAGTTGGAAAAGCAAGATGCTCTAAGACCAAGGGCTCAAACAGAGTAAAAATAGCCCAGTGAGGAAAGGAATTACTATAAGCTAAGCTGTAACCCTAGTTGGAAAAGCAAGATGTTCCAACAGGGAAAAAATAGCCCAGTGAGGAAAAGGAAATAAGGACAGAAATAAATTACTTTAGGATTAGTAACAATATTAAATTATATCTTTCATATATTAAACTAAAAAGACTTTAAACAACAAGAAGACTAAAAATGAGATAGAACAGCGTGCCCAAGGGTATACCCTCAAGCTAGAGATCTCTAACCCATGAGAGTGGAATTCCACATTTTTAAATCCCGATTCTGCCAGTCCCATTAGAGCAGTGTTTCTCAACCTTTTTTAAATGATTACCCCAAAATTTTATTTCTAACTAATCAATTACCCCATTGAACATATACCCGGTAACATCGGATGTGTTTCTGCAGCCACCTGATGAACTGTATGGATCATGTAGCCCGCTATTGGCTGCTTATAGTTAAGGATCCAAAACAAATGCAAACTTTTCCATGTTAATGGATATCAAAATGATATCAAATTATGGGAATGTGAATAACTCAATTTCAGAACATCTTGATTACCCTCAAAATACGGGTCCATTACCCCACTGGGGTAATTTACCCCAGGGTTGGGAAACACTGCATTAGAGCATTCCTAACCTCCTAGCCCCTATTCTACTTCCCCTATCCGTACTCTCCTTTCCATCCTCCAAGAGATAGTTCCCTGCTTCGAGGCAGTCTGGTGAAAGCAAGGCAGACAGGAAGACCGGGTTAAGAGGAGCCGGAGAGGTTAGTATATCCCATTACACAAACCTGTCTCTCTGAAACGCCTTCACAGATAAGCTAAAAGTGATACACACGAACGAGAGAGAGAGAGAGAGAGAGAGAGAGAGAGAGAGAGAGAGAGAGAGAGAGAGAGAGAGAGAGAGAGATAGTTTTGATTTGATTAATGAATTTGAGCCATATAGCCCTACACTGTTAGAAATTTGCATTAAAAAAATGGTAAATGCCTGGCAACATTTATTCCGGGATTTTTAACCGTTTTAAAAACGGACATATCAACGTAAAGGAGTGATACTAAGGTCACCAACCCGTAAATGATAATAACAAAGTAAGGTAAAATTACGGTCGCCTGTATTTTACTGAAATATGGTTGAGAACAGTATATTCTTTTAGAGAATTTCCGATAAAAACAACGGTTTTTTTTTTTTTAAACAGTGTACGTTGGGGCTTGTGAGGCCAATCAGAGCCTAAATGCAACTGTGGGGGGGGGGGGGTGAAACCCCAGCAGTTATACTAAGAAGTAAAGGTGATTTGAGGTTGGACAGCAAAATGGAATAAAGGAAATACGAACATGGAATGAAGGAAGTAAGAAGAGAGGTTAATTAGAAGGATATATAGCAAGTGCAGCTAGGGGCCAAAAGAACGCTTCAAAAGACCTTGAACTAAAGCAATAACTACTGTGACCCGCAAAGAGAGAGAGAGAGAGAGAGAGAGAGAGAGAGAGAGAGAGAGAGAGAGAGAGAGAGAGAGAAACATACAGTTTGGGTGAATTACAATCTTTTTCGTGTATCTGGAGCCCTTGGGCTTATAGCATCCGCTTTTCCAACACAGGTCATAGCTCAGGTAATAATAATAAGAAGAAGAAGAAGAAGAAGAAGAAGAAGAAGAAGAAGAAGAAGAAGAAGAAGAAGAAGAAGAAGATTTCATAAAAGCAGTTTATCTTGAAATAGGTAACCTATACAGTATCAAGTAGACTGTAATGAGATAAGGTCACCATAGAGCAGTGCACAGTACGACGTAAGACTAGAAACCACAATGCAGGAGGGAAAAAAAAAAAAAAAAAAAAAAAAAAACTCAGACATGACATTTACGAACACTGTTGAGATAAACATGACCTTTGAATTAACCTGAGTGTTAAGACGCAGATTCTGCATCAACCGGAAAAAAAAAAAAAAAAAAAAAAAAAAAAAAAAAAAAAAAAAAGCAAAGAATGAGAGAAAAATCTGCCAAGATAAACAAAATAATCAAGCAAGAACAGAATATATCGTCTTCGGCTCATTCTATATTTCTTCATAACATACAGTACAATAGTTTAATCCAAATGACTTCAACCACAGTCTCGATAAAGAAGAAGAATCAACCAAATAATAGATATAAATAAATACACACATGCATGCATACTTATACTGTGTGTATATACAGTATATATATATATATATATATATATATATATATATATATATATATATATATATATATATATATATATATATATATATATGGCACTAGAGTAATCTCTTTTATTGTTTCAATTCTAATCCTTTCTTGCAATTTAATTCCCAATGTTCTTCCGAGGACTTGTTCTCAAATCTAAAAATCTGTTGGATATTGTTTCATTGGTATACAACGACTAATGACCATAGAGTAACACCGATCTCACTAAACTGATATATAGCCTGATTTTTATATAAAATTTCATGAAATTTTATTTCCCAATTTTACTTAAAAACAGAAAATTACACTCAAAGGTGAATGTTTGAAGAGGTTGGACAGAAAGAAAGAATAAATGAAACAAAAACAGAGGTAGAGTAGAAGGATATAAAGTAAGTGCAGCTAGTGGCCGAAGTACAGTTAGACACAGGAATTCCTGACCCACCTCGCTCTGAAATCTTGCCCCCTGTCACGCCCTTCCAGCGCGGCGAGTAACCAAACAGATAGCATATGGGAGAGATGGTAGAGGTGGCGGCCTGGGTATATACAAGAAGTCTCAGGGACTGTGTCCAACTTTACAATATATTTTCCTAATTCTGATCTCTCTTAGCATTCAGATCTCTGTGAGTATGACATCCACCTCTTGATTAATTGCATTTTATTCTAACAATGGTAGTTCTGTAATAGAAAAAATTCAACCGAAACTAACCTAGATAACTGCTTTCAGCAGAAAAGTGTTTTAAGTACTATTTATTTATAATTTCAAATTATCCAATTTTTTTCATGTCTTTTACCAATGTTTTTTATTGCTTGTATCAATGTATGTTTTTAACTTTACAGAACCTGATGATGGACAAATTATCCGAAACGTTGTAATAAAGGTGATTGGATGAAGATGTTTCGATTTGTGCTTGCTCTACAGTTCCTCATTAAACTTTATTCTAACAGTCTAAGCCTCTTTATTATGAGAGTTCCAAATCACTGAGCTTCCTACAAGTTCAATTCTGCTTTGACGTAAATCTGGGATTATCTTATCATCAAAAGTGTAGTTGAATCATGTTTAAAAGTTCAAACTTAGTGCAAATTTTCATTGCCTCAAATCAATGTTTTTTTCTCATATTCATATTTTAAATATTTTGTAGTTTTTCGTTTAAATTTTTCCTTACTTGCCATTCAATATTCAATTTACGGGCTGCATTTTTATTATAACATGTATTGTAGTAGTAGTAGTAGTAGTAGTAGTAACATCTTTAAGGATTCAAAATGACATCGTTTCCTACTTGAATAAATAAAGATATTGTTATCATTCAAAATAAAATTTCAATCGATCTTGTGAATAAAGACTGGAAATGTTTTCTGTAGAGTACTTAAGTAGAATTACAACTTATAACTTTCATTCGTCATTAAAAATTCACCAAAATTTATACTAATTCCACATCCAGGAACTATACTGAGGCAAGACATCAATGATCGAATCTCCCGTACATCTGACAACACTGAGATTACCAAACTATTCTTCTTTCACCCAAGGTGTTAACTACTGAACAGTAATTGTTCAGTGGCCACTTTCCTCTTGGTAAGGGTAGAAGACTCTTTAGCTATGGTAAGCAGCTCTTCTAAGAGAAGGACACTCCAAAATCAAACCATTGTCCTCTAGTCTTGGGTAGTGCCATAGCCTCTGTAACATGGTCTTTCACTGTCTTGGGTTAGAGTTCTCTTGCTTGAGGGTACACTCGGGCACACTATTCTATCTAATTTCTCTTCCTCTTGTTTTGTTAAAGTTTTTGTAGTTTATTTAGGAGATATTTATTTTAATGCTGTTACTCCCCTTAAAATATTTTTTTTTCCTTGTTTCCTTTTCTCACTAAGCTATTTTCCCTGTTGAAGCCCCTGGGTTTATGATCCTGCTTTTACAACTAGGGTTGTAGCTTATCTAATATTAATAATAATAATAATAATAATAATAATAATAATAATAATAATATTTCTATCTAACAATTTCTTAATTTTCGAGTCATTTAAAACCTAATAAGAAATTTCCCTGCCAATGGATTGCTAAACTCTTCTGAATGTTAATAGGACTCCAGACTTCCCGATGGGCGTGGTGACCGTTACTACGCCCACTGGGTGGAAGGGAGAGGCACAAATGTTGTTGGTGTAGCTCAAAGAACCAGAATAAAAGAAGTTAAACATATGAGAGAGGTTCTAGGAAAGAGATAAAGGATTCTAGAAAAAGGGTAGGAGGGTCTAGAACAGTTATAAGATTCTAGAAAAAAGGTAAAAAGCTTTAGAGAAAATGGTAAGGGTTTGTAAAAAAGAGATATGAGGTTCTAGAAAAGTTATGATTCTAGAAAAAAAAGATAAGAAGCTCTAGAGAAAATGGTAAGGGTTTGTAAAAAAGAGATATGAGGTTCTAGAAAAGTTATTAGATTCTAGAAAAAATAGATAAGAAGCTCTAGAGAAAATGGTAAGGGTTTATAAAGAAGAGATGTGAGGTTCTAGAAAAGAAGAAAAAGTGTCTTTAATAAGGGTAAGAGTATCTAGAAAAAAAGGTAAAAGATTTCATAAAACTTGTAAGAATTTCTATAAAGTAGAAGGTTCTACAGAAGATGTAAAAGTGTAAAAAAAACAAGGTAACAGGTTCTAGAGAAGCTAAGAGGGACTAAAGAGGTAAGAGGGTCTAGAGAGGAGGTAAGAGGGTCTAGAGAGGAGGTAAGAGGTTCTAAAGAAGAGCTAAGAGGTTCTAGAGAGGAGGTAAGAAGGTCTAGAAAAATGTATTTGGGTCTATAGAATAGATATTTTCTACAGAGGTAAGAGGTTCTAAAAAAGAGCTAAGAGGTTCTAGAGAGGAGGTAAGAGGGTCTAGAAAAATGTATGTGGGTCTATAGAATAGATATTCTCTACAGAGATAAGAGGTTCTAAAGAAGAGCTATGGGGTTCTAGAGAGGAGGTAAGAGGGTCTAGAAAAAAATGTATGTGGGTCTATAGAATAGATATTCTCTACAGAGATAAGAGGTTCTAAAGAAGAGCTATGGGGTTCTAGAGAGGAGGTAAGAGGGTCTAGAAAAAAATGTATTTGGGTCTATAGAATAGATATTTTCTACAGAGGTAAGAGGTTCTAAAGAAGAGCTAAGAGGTTCTAGAGAGGAGGTAAGAAGGTCTAGAAAAATGTATTTGGGTCTATTGAATAGATATTTTCTACAGAGGTAAGAGGTTCTAAAAAAGAGCTAAGAGGTTCTAGAAAGGAGGTAAGAGGGTCTAGAAAAAATGTATGTGGGTCTATAGAATAGATATTTTCTACAGAGGTAAGAGGTTCTAAAGAAGAGCTAAGAGGTTCTAGAGAGGAGGTAAGAGGGTCTAGAAAAATGTATGTGGGTCTATAGAATAGATATTTTCTACAGAGGTAAGAGGTTCAAAAGAAGAGCTAAGAGGTTCTAGAAAGGAGGTAAGAGGGTCTAGAAAAATGTATGTGGGTCTATAGAATAGATATTTTCTACAGAGGTAAGAGGTTCTAAAGAAGAGCTAAGAGGTTCTAGAAAGGAGGTAAGAGGGTCTAGAAAAAAATGTATGTGGGTCTATAGAATAGATATTTTCTACAGAGGTAAGAGGTTCTAAAGAAGAGCTAAGAGGTTCTAGAAAGGAGGTAAGAGGGTCTAGAAAAAATGTATGTGGGTCTATAGAATAGATATTTTCTACAGAGGTAAGAGGTTCTAAAGAAGAGCTAAGAGGTTCTAGAAAGGAGGTAAGAGGGTCTAGAAAAAATGTATGTGGGTCTATAGAATAGATATTTTCTACAGAGGTAAGAGGTTCTAAAGAAGAGCTAAGAGGTTCTAGAAAGGAGGTAAGAGGGTCTAGAAAAAATGTATGTGGGTCTATAGAATAGATATTTTCTACAGAGGTAAGAGGTTCTAAAGAAGAGCTAAGAGGTTCTAGAAAGGAGGTAAGAGGGTCTAGAAAAAATGTATGTGGGTCTATAGAATAGATATTTTCTACAGAGGTAAGAGGTTCTAAAGAAGAGCTATGGGGTTCTAGAGAGGAGGTAAGAGGGTCTAGAAAAAAATGTATGTGGGTCTATAGAATAGATATTTTCTACAGAGGTAAGAGGTTCTAAAGAAGAGCTATGGGGTTCTAGAGAGGAGGTAAGAGGGTCTAGAAAAAATGTATGTGGGTCTATAGAATAGATATTTTCTACAGAGGTAAGAGGTTCTAAAGAAGAGCTAAGAGGTTCTAGAAAGGAGGTAAGAGGGTCTAGAAAAAATGTATGTGGGTCTATAGAATAGATATTTTCTACAGAGATAAGAGGTTCTAGGAAAAAGGTAAGAGGTTCTATAGAAGAGATAAGAGGGTCTAGATAAAAGGTAAGGGGTTCTATAGAAGAGATAAGAGGGTCTAGATAAATGGTAAGGGGTTCTATAGAAGAGATAAGAGGGTCTAGATAAAAGGTAAGGGGTTCTATAGAAGAGATAAGAGGGTCTAGATAAATGGTAAGGGGTTCTATAGAAGAGATAAGAGGGTCTAGATAAAAGGTAAGGGGTTCTATAGAAGAGATAAGAGGGTCTAGATAAATGGTAAGGGGTTCTATAGAAGAGATAAGAGGGTCTAGATAAAAGGTAAGAGGTTCTATAGAAGAGATAAGAGGGTCTAGATAAAAGGTAAGGGGTTCTATAGAAGAGATAAGAGGGTCTAAAGCGAAGGTGGAGAAGGTGACAGACCACAGCAAAGAAGTAAATGAATCTAATGAAAGGATAACAAAACATAACTAAAATATGTTAAAGGATCTACATAAAAGGTAAGGATATTAAGGAGACAAGATAAAGGAGGAAAGGGGACACGAAAGAACTTGAAACATGAAAGAAGTAAGAGGACTAACATGAAGGATTTGGGAAGGAGCTAAGAAGGTCTACTTGATTTATTCATTTAACTGAGGTCACAACATCGAAGGTCATAGACGCCGAATCTATCGGAGAGAAACCCAAGTTACAACGAGTTAGACATAGAGGAGAGAAAATGGAAAAAAAAAATGACAGAGGTAAAAGGAAGTAGACAAGAGATAAGAGTATATACAAAAGGTGTAAGAGGGAGACACTGACAATTAAGCTGAGAGAGAGAGAGAGAGAGAGAGAGAGAGAGAGAGAGAGAGAGAGAGAGAAATAAAATAATTTACAAGATAAGTTTTCTGGAAAATAAAAGAAAATAATTTTAATAAATCAAACTTTGCTTTTGCATGAAAAGAACGTGTTGTACTTCTCAAAGCCCTGAAAAAGAAAATAAACAAAGAAACCCAAAATAAATAAATATTGATAAATAAAAACTTAAGACGCGAGACGCAGAAATTGAGGAGTAAGCATGACCTTACATTAATTTTTCCTAGGAGGGTTGGGTAAGGGAGGGAAAGAGCAGAGGGGGGGGAGGGGGAGTTAAGGGGGGGGGGGTGGAGTTGCATGACTCACGGGTTGACCCCTGGAATGGAAAGTCTATTGCACGAAGAACTAAAAGAAATATAAGTAAAGAAATGAAATGAAAATAGGACGCAAAGTTTCCATAACTGGACAAATAAGTAAATAAGGAAATAGTAAATGCTGAACTCATCTTATGAAGCAACCAAAAACAAAAATTTAACTTAAATTAAGTAGGAACCAAAACCAAAAATTGAACTTAGGAAGCAACCAAAACCAAAAATTGAACTTAGGAAGCAACCAAACCTAAAAATTTAACTTAAGTAAGCGAAACCAGAAATTGAACATAAGAAGCAAACGAAATCAAAAATTGAATTTAAGAAGCAACCGACACCAAAAATTGAATTTAAGAAGCAACCAAAACTTGAACGTAAGAAGTAACCAAAACCAAAAATTTAACTTAAGAAGCAACCAAAGCCAAAAATTGAACTTAAGAAGCAACCAAAACCAAAACTTGAACTTAAGAATTAACCAAAAATTTAACTTAAGAAGCAACCGAAACCCAAAATTGAACTTAAGAAGCAACCGTAACAAAAAAAATATAACTTAAGAAGAAACCAAAACCAAATATTGAAATTAACCTAAGAAAAACCAAAAATTTATCTTGACTTAAGAAGTAACCGAAATCAAATATTGAACTGAACTTAAGAAGCAACCAAAACAAAAAATTGAACTAAAGAGGCAACCGAAACCAAAAATTGAACTTCAGACGCAATTGAAACAAAAAAACTGAACCTTACTTAAGAAGCAACCGAAACCAAAAATTGAACGTAAGAAGCAACCAGAACCAAAAATCTAACTTGAGAAGCAATCAATACCAAAAATTGAACTTATGAAGCAACCAGAACCAAAAATTGAACTTAAGCAAACAAAACCAAAAATTGAACTTAAGAAGCAACCAGAACCAAAAATTGAACTTGAGAAGCAACGAAGACCAAAAATTGAACTCAAGATGCAACCGAAACCAAAACTTGAACTTAAGAAGCAACCAGAACCAAAAATCTAATTTGAGAAGCAATCAATACCAAAAATTGAACTTATGAAGCAACCAGAACCAAAAATTGAACTTAAGCAAACAAAACCAAAAATTGAACTTAGGAAGCAACCAGAACCAAAAATTGAACTTGAGAAGCAACGAAGACCAATAATTGAACTTAAGATGCAACTGAAACCAAAAATTGAACTTAAGAAGCAACCAGAACCAAAAATTGAACTTAAGAAGCAACCGAAACCAAAAATTGAACGTAAGAAGCAACCAGAACCAAAAATCTAACTTGAGAAGCAATCAATACCAAAAATTGAACTTATGAAGCAACCAGAACCAAAAATTGAACTTAAGAAGCAACCGAAACCAAAAATTGAACGTAAGAAGCAACCAGAACCAAAAATCTAACTTGAGAAGCAATCAATACCAAAAATTGAACTTATGAAGCAACCAAAACCAAAAATTGAACGTAAGAAGCAACCAGAACCAAAAATCTAACTTGAGAAGCAATCAATACCAAAAATTGAACGTAAGAAGCAACCAGAACCAAAAATCTAACTTGAGAAGCAATCAATACCAAAAATTGAACTTATGAAGCAACCAAAACCAAAAATTGAACGTAAGAAGCAACCAGAACCAAAAATCTAACTTGAGAAGCAACCAAAACCAAAAATTGAACGTAAGAAGCAACCAGAACCAAAAATCTAACTTGAGAAGCAATCAATACCAAAAATTGAACTTATGAAGCAACCAAAACCAAAAATTGAACGTAAGAAGCAACCAGAACCAAAAATCTAACTTGAGAAGCAATCAATACCAAAAATTGAACTTAAGAAGCAACCAGAACCAAAAATCTAACTTGAGAAGCAATCAATACCAAAAATTGAACTTATGAAGCAACCAAAACCAAAAATTGAACTTAAGCAAACAAAACCAAAAATTGAACTTAAGAAGCAACCAGAACCAAAAATTGAACTTGAGAAGCAACGAAGACCAAAAATTGAACTTAAGATGCAACCGAAACCAAAAATTGAACTTAAGAAGCAACCAGAACCAAAAATTGAACTTGGGAAGCAACCAGAACTAAATATTGAACTTGAGAAGCAACAACGACCAAAAATTGAACTTAAAAAGCAACCGAAACGAAAAAATTTTTAACTTAAGAAGCAAACAAGACCAAAAATTGAACTTAAGCAAACAAAACCAAAAATTGAACTTAAGAAGCAACCAGAACCAAAAATTGAACTTGAGGAGCAACGAAGACCAAAAATTGAACTTAAGATGCAACCGAAACCAAAAATTGAACTTAAGAAGCAACCAGAACCAAAAATTGAACTTGGGAAGCAACCAGAACTAAATATTGAACTTGAGAAGCAACAACGACCAAAAATTGAACTTAAAAAGCAACCAAAACGAAAAAATTTTTAACTTAAGAAGCAAACAAGACCAAAAATTGAACTTAAGAGGCAACCGAAACGAAAAAGTTTTGAACTTAAGAAGCAAACAAGACCAAAAATTGAACTTAAGAAGCAACCGAAACGAAAAAACTTTGAACTCAAGAGACAAACAAGACCAAAAATTGAACTTCAGAAGCAACCGAAACCAAAAATTGAACTTGACCAAAAATTAAACTTAAGACCCAACCAAAACCAAAATCTGAATCTATCTTAAGAAGTAACTGAAACCAAAAATCTAAAAATACCAAAGATACTCAGAGTCAGTAATCTTAAAGCCTTGCAATTTAAATGACCGTAATACTTCTTTAAATACTTCTTTAAATGTTCAATAAAAATTGTCTTCTCACCGTGACAATTCCTCAAACTTGAGCATATTTAAATCTTCCTAATATTCATTAGTATTATCATCATTTATAATAAGCATCTACTCCAATGTAACAAGAAAATATGGCATGAACATGAAGGTCAGGATATAATAAACCATATATATATATATATATATATATATATATATATATATATATATATATATATATATATATATATATATATATATATATATATATATATATATAAATATATATATATATATATATATATATATATCTAAATATATATATATATATATATATCTAAATATATATATATATATATATATACATATATACACAAACATATATATATATATTATATATGTATGTATATATATATATATATATATATATACACAAACATATATATATATATATATATATTATATATGTATGTATATATATATATATATATATATATATATATATATATATATATATATATATATATATATATAAAGTTCTAAAGCACTAGTGTCATTAATCATTTTAGACAACAGTTTTCTAGTTTTCAGTATATTTTCTAAACAGAAAATTAGAAAAGCAATGACTTAAAATAACTGATGTTTTTACATTCCATGAAAATAACCTAAGAGAACGACTATGCCCTAAAAGAATGTGTTTGTGTATATATACATATATATATATATATATATATATATATATATATATATATATATATATATAAAGTGTTCTTGTAAGATATATATTATTTAACCAACAACAACAGTCAAACTACACCTACCTGATAGAAGCCATTGCGCTGGTACCAGTTAAGGAAACTGTCAAAATTGACAAGAACATATACGAGTTTCCAAGAATTGTATTTAATCCAGTCTTGGCTCTTCTATCATTTATCCTCCTTTCCTTTGCATATGCTTTAGACACTGGTCTGATGCTACACTGCCTCCTAATTTTCTAACACCACTTTAAAAACACCATATACATATTTTTTCAATTCCCTCTATTTTTTTCTCTTTCTCCCTCTGGCTTTCTTTCGTGTTTTCTCTTGATTACAAAAATACCAATAACTGTCCGATAGAAAAACTATACCACCACCTCTCCTTCAAAGAAGTTTTCTCTCATCTCTCTCTCTCTCTATATATATATATATCCTTAACTGACAATTCTCTTTCAGAATTCTCTTTCAAAATTTGAGTGACCTGTTCACCACACTCACTTCGTCAGACTGTTCAGAGTTTCAGAGCGAATAACATTCGAAATCTTCTCTGTCTACAATTGATTACGACATCGAGATCCCCTTAATAACTTCTTTGCGGGAAGTACATACATGAACACACTTGCTGGATATTTGGAGGGAACCGTAAGATTAGCAAATAGAACTCGCGAGCGGAACCAAAAAAAAGAAAAAAAATGAAATTCCAAATCAGAAAAAGGGGCCAGGAACAAAGATCAAATCATAATAATATCAGTGGCTCTGAAAATCTGCCCTTGTGAAGTCTGAAGTTGATGAATCCAAAACGCAAAAAAAATATATATAGAGGTTGAAAATAGCGATCATAAAACGGTTCAGAAAGCAATTAGGGGTCACTGTACCCAAAAATTATGTGAATGCGTTAAACTAACAACGGAAACGAAGCAGAGATTGAATATTTACAGGCACTTCAAAAGAGGGCACTTTCGTCATCACAATGAACCGGACAAGTAGCTCAAGATATTCACAGTATTAAAAAAAAAAAGAATAAAATGAATAGTTGAGAAGTCGTATATGTAGCAGTAGCAGTAATGATGAATGTGATCGAACTAGGGTCCGGTAATATTATTTACATAACACCTTAGCAGCTACTTGGCAGATAAGGGACAGGGGGGGGGGGGGGGCAGTACGAAATGTTTCTGTTGGTGGTTATAGCTGACGAGTCAGTACGCTGCTGACGAACCTAGCACACAAGGGCGCCGCCTACTGAGAGAAAAGGTGGAGGGATGGCAAGCTAGAGGGGCGGAAGTGATGGAGGATGGTGCAGAAGCGATGCCTGTGATGAGTGAAGAACAGGATAGCGAGGAGGATGATGATGATGATGGTAATGATGATGCCCGCGATGACAACAGTGGCGGAGAGGGTAACTGTTGTGAGGGCGGAAGGAATATCAATGCTCCTGAAGGGAGCGCAGCAGCGATGGAGGTGGTTTTGCTGGTGGTGAGGGTTGTGGAGGTGGCAGTGGAGGTGGAGGTGGAGGTGGTAGTGGTGGCGGTAGTGGTGCCTGCAGCTGTGCCTGGGAGACGGAAACTCCTTTGGATGGAGGCGATCGAATCCGAAGAAGGGTGTCGGTGGCACATCACAGCTGACGAGGAACAGGAAGGGATAAAGACGAGCGGGTGCTCCTCCTCCTCCTGAAGCTGATGCTGCTGCTGCTGCTCCGATACGCGAACGAGAATCGAGAACGGCGTCGAAGGCACCGTTTCTCCTCCAGTCCATACAGAAGACGCACGGGGCCGTCCTGTCACCATTCACGCAAATCCAGATGGATGGGTAGGTAGGAGGGACAGCGAACGCTCGCTAGTCCACGCCTACTACCACACGAACTATGTGTTTGCAGCAATAATATGAATTACATGTAACACACAAACTCACTCTTTCTCTCTCTCACAAACACACACCCTCTCTCTCTCTCTCTCTCTTTCTTTCTCTCACCAGCCAGCTCTGAAAAAAAGCCCTTTCTCGACTGATTCCAATCTCCGATATCACAATACTTCTCCCTCGAGTCCGACAAAGCAAGTTGGTCACAACTATAATTTTTTCCTCGCTTTCAATCTTTTTCTTGTTTTTCTCATTTAGAGGGACTCACTGGAAATCACTTCGACAACAAGCAGCTGAGAGGTTTTAACGGCGGTCCGACTGCAGCATCTATATCCTACTAACTCGGAGGCACACCATCCTTTACCATCCTCTCGCGTTATTTGATGGAGGAGTTGATAGGTGTTTCGGGGTAGCCAAGGTCTGTTCTTGTTTCCTTACCTGGAAAGAGAAGAGAAAATCGCATGAATTTGACAGGTTCGACGAAAATACGCAGAAAATACGCACGTGTGATCACTCCCAAATTGTTCAACCGAACGATGTCTGGGATGACAATCAAATATTTCATGAATTACTTATATTTATTTTGATAAAGGAGATATAGTCTATTTAATTAAATACATTCAGTTATACACACACACACACATATATATATATATATATATAAATATATATATAGATAGATAGATAGATGGATTTAAATGTAAAACTTCCAAAGCAAAAAAAAAAAAAAAAAGGTGAAACGAGAAACATATAAACTGTTCCCTGTCAAATATTTTATGAATTATTTAAATTTATTTTAGTACAGAAGATATAGTCTATCTAACTAAATACATTCAGTTATATATATATATATATATATACTATATATATATGTGTATGTACTATGTATATACTTACATATATATATATATATATATATGTGTGTGTGTGTGTGTGTGTGTGTGTGTGGATTTAAATGCAAAACTTCCAAAGCAAAAAAAAAGTTGATACGAGAAACATATATAATTGGATTATTGCCAATTATCAAATACCTAATAGAGAATAAAAAATTTGATAACACAGAATATACAGTATGTACCCACACGCATGACAAAACCAATTTTTGTTTTCATCTAAATCATGATGTTGGATAATAAAAAATTACCATTTGTCTTAGGTCATATCATTTGACCCATAATCTTCCACAAATCTGAACTGAGTTCTCATCCTTAGAACTCTTAAATCTGACGTATTAGACAACGGTATTTATTATTATTATTATTATTATTATTATTATTATTATTATTATTATTATTACGAGTCAAGTCACAACTCTACTTGGAAAAGCAGAAGGATACAGAAGGATAAGCAGATGAGATTGTAAAATTCTACAATGTCGTCATAAGGACAGCAGGGAGTGTTCGAAAATATAGGATTCGATATAAATGGGAGTTCTGGAATTTAGGCCGTATGGCCTGGCCCTAGACAGAGTGACCTCTTCAACAGAAGTGAAACAGGAACAATGAAGTAACAGTTTAAAGCGGTTAACAGTACGATGGAAAAAAAAAAGATAAGATGGTATGGAGGCAAAGTGAAAAGATAAAATAGTCACGTCAAATAGTAAACAGAAGAAGAAAGATTTGATTATTGGAGCTGCAACTGCATTGCAGAAAAAAGATTATGTGCAAACATACAGGGAAATGGATTGATTAGTCCAAATAAAACGAGAGGAAGAATAAAAGAGATATAAAATAAATGGGAGGAAAGTGAGGTAGATCAATAAGAATACGGAATTATTTCAAAACGAAATGCACTAACTATGGTGCTGGATAGGAAGGCCATTTCCTTTATGAAAACTTTTGTGTATGAGTGTGTATGTGTATATTTATATGTATAAGTAAATGTATATATATATATATATATATAATTTATATACATATATATACATATATACACACATATATATATATATATATATATATTCATATATAATATATATATATACATATATATATATATATATAAATATATATGTATGTATATATATATATATATATAGGCCTATGTGTGTGTGTATTTATATATATATATATATATATCATCATCTCCTCCTACGCCTATTGACGCAAAGGTCCTCGGTTAGATTTCACCAGTAGTCTCTATCGTGAGCTTTTAATTCAATACTTCCCCATTCATTACCTACTTCGCGCTTCATAGTCCTCAGCCGCGCAGGCCTGGGTCTTCCAACTCTTCTAGTACCTTGTGGAGCCCAGCTGAACGTTTGGTGAACTAATATTAATTAATATATATATATATATATGTATATATGTATATATATATATATGTATATATGTATATATATATATATATATATATACATCTCCTTACACACCTTTTACCTTTGACACCAAAACTGGCTAATCTTACGGATTTCATCACTACAGTTACAACCCACCATTGCCAACTATCTTTCAGGTACATTATTACCAGTACAGCTGGTCAACAAAGTCACTATAAAGCTAGTGGAATATTCCTGAGGCCGTCCCATCTCCTATAGTCAATTCTTTTTAGTGAGGCAGAATTGCACCGACTTGCAGGGATGCCCTTTTAGCTCGAAAAAGTTCCCTAACAGCTGATTGGAAACTCTTCCGAGCTAAAAAGGGCAATTCTTTTTAGTGAGGCAGAATTGCACCGACTTGCAGGGATGCCCTTTTAGCTCGAAAAAGTTCCCTAACAGCTGATTGGAAACTCTTCCGAGCTAAAGGGGCACCCCTGCAAGTCGATGCAAATCTGCCTCACTAAAAAGAATTGACAAATCTTTTTAGTGAGGCAGAATTGCACCGACTTGCAGGGATGCCCTTTTAGCTCGAAAAAGTTCCCTAACAGCTGATTGGAAACTCTTCCGAGCTAAAGGGGCACCCCTGCAAGTCGATGCAAATCTGCCTCACTAAAAAGAATTGACAAATCTTTTTAGTGAGGCAGAATTGCACCGACTTGCAGGGATGCCCTTTTAGCTCGAAAAAGTTCCCTAACAGCTGATTGGAAACTCTTCCGAGCTAAAGGGGCACCCCTGCAAGTCGATGCAAATCTGCCTCACTAAAAAGAATTGACAAATCTTTTTAGTGAGGCAGAATTGCACCGACTTGCAGGGATGCCCTTTTAGCTCGAAAAAGTTCCCTAACAGCTGATTGGAAACTCTTCCGAGCTAAAAAGGGCACCCCTGCAAGTCGATGCAAATCTGCCTCACTAAAAAAAATTGACTATAGTCAACTGACGACCTCTGCGATCGTCCTAACCATTAAATTATATTTGAAGCTCGTCGCGACTAAGAGAAAGTCTTAGTCTTGAAGAAAATAGGACTTAAACCAGGCCCCTGTCAACCTTGTTGCGTCAAGGACGAACCGCCGGCATAAATTAAAAAAAGAAAAAAAAAAACATTCCTCAGCTCGGCGTAGTAAAAACCAAAGCCTCCTTGGTATAAGAAGTTGCATAATAAACTTTTTCTGTGTACCGGTCGCTTAGCCACTTTCATTTTAGCCATTCAACCATTCTCTCTCTCTCTCTCTCTCTCTCTCTCATCTTGACCGACATTTTGCCAATCTCTACCTAGCTTCTGTCTAACATCTCTCAAACAAGACATCTCGAATCTTTGCGAATCTGATTTTTACAATTTCTCTCTCTCTCTCTCTCTCTCTCTCTCTCTCTCATCTTGACCGACATTTAGCCAATCTCTACCTAGCTTCTGTCTAACATCTCTCAAACAAGACATCACAAATCTTTGCGAATCTGATTTTTACTATTTCTCATTCTCTCTCTCTCTCTCTCTCTCTCTCTCTCTCTCTCTCTCATCTTGACCGACATTTAGCCAATCTCTACCTAGCTTCTGTCTAACATCTCTCAAACAAGACATCACGAATCTTTGCGAATCTGAATTTTACAATTTCTCTCTCTCTCTCTCTCTCTCTCTCTCTCTCTCTCGCGTTTACTTTGAAACCGTAAATATATAAGAGAAGCCACTCACGATAAGATATTTAAAATAACAAAATTGGATCTAAAGCGTATAATGAGCAGTAATTCATTTAAAGGGTATAAGGAAAAATATATCTAGAGGGTATAAGGATAAAAGTTTATCTAAATGGTACAAGGAAAAAAAAACAATGTACAAGGCATAAGGAAAAAAGTGAACATAAAGGAAAAATTTTAAACGAATACCTAATTCTACTGAAGCGAACGTTTGAGAAAACTATTCAGAATTGAGAAAATTCCCACTGATTGCGATTTCCTGAGGTGGAAAGACAAACTATTTGATCTATGGCGTTAAAGGTTTAAAAGATTTCAAAGGTCGCTCATGAATGGCAGAGCCAAGGGACAGTGACATTGCCCTACAGAGCAGGACAATATCCTAGAGACTGACCATACATACATATGATCAGCACTCAAGACACCTCTACACCCAAGCAAGGACCAAAGAGGGCCAGATAATGGCTGCAGATGTCTCCTTAGGTAGACCTATAGGTTCCCCCAAACCCCCATCCTAAGCTCACAGGAATGGTGAAATTGCAGCCACCAAAGAAACTAACGAGTTTGAGCGGGACTCGAACCCCAGTCTGGCGTTCAGTAGTCATACGTTACCACATAAGGCCACCACTGTTAGAGGCAAAACTGAAACAAATAAATAAATAAAAAAAGACCTTAATGTTTTCAGAGATCTAACAATCTATGCACAATACACCTTTCTAAACATTAAATTTCCTGATACATTAAAATGTGAAAGGAACTTATGACAGGTGAAAGGCCACTGCACATTATAAAGGCACATTGAATACATTCTTGGGAAGAGTGTTCGATGTGTCATATTAATACGACACCAAATCGTCCAGTTCCGGGTGCATCACTTCAAAAATAATCTTATATTTTAAAGACACTGCAACTTTGATTGCTCTGTAGGCTACTTGTCGTCAGTTGGTTTATATAGCAAAAAAAAAAGAAAAAAAAAAAAAAAAAAAAAAAAAAAAAAAAAAAAAACTTTCACCTGTTAAATAACCCGATAAATAATACGATGTCTCTTATATGGGATCACAGATTTCAATAGCAAAACCTGCATCAAACTAATAAGATTTGCGGTCGGGTTTACACTTCATAGAGACACCATAAACAGAAATGAATAGAAGGATATGTCTGAGGGCTTTCTTGTGTAGTGGATTAGTAACAGCTGATGATATATATATATATATATATATGTATACATATATATGTATACATATATATATATATGTATACATATATATATATATATATATGTATACATATATATATGTATATACATATATATATGTATACATATATATATGTATACATATATATATATATATATGTATACATATATATATGTATACATATATATATATATATATGTATACATATATATATATGTATACATGTATACATATATATATATATATATATATGTATATATATATATATATATGTATACATATATATATGTATACATATATATATATATATATATACATATTATAAATTATAAGTTACGAGGTGTTGTCAGTTATTTCATTTGGCAACAAACAGTTTTCACCGACTTAGAAAAAAATAAAACAAAAATAGTATTCGAAATTAGGCCACTTTACCTTACGTGAATAGATCAGTTCCAATGAAATCAAAATATCAACCACTTACACCGTTAACCTCCAGCCACTCAAACTAGACCTTAGAGAATTAGTGCTGCAAGTGTATTTCACGTGGAGAACTGTAAGCGTTACTTAATTGCAACGTCTCTCGTCCCCTACCTGCTCTCACTTTTAACAAAACTTGCCTCCGTTTCATTTCATTTAAAGGTTTAAAGGCTACTCATGAATGGCAGAGGCAAGGGACAGTGACATTGCCCTATCAAGCAGGACAATGCCCTACAAACTGACCATACATATGATCAGCGCCCAACCAACCCCCTCCACCCAAGCTAGGACCAGGGAGGGCTAGGCAATTGCTGCTGATGATTCAGCATATATATCTATTGGCTCCCCCAAACCCCCAAATCCTTAGCTCACAAGAATGGTGAGGGTACAGCGACCAAAAGAAATAACGAGTTTGAGCGGAGCTCGAACCCCAGTTTGGCTATCACCAGGCAGGTGCGTTACCGATAGGCCACGAGAACCTCTCAAAACTTTACTTCAACGTGCAACAGTGAGATCAACCCCCCCCCCCCCCCCCCCCCCCCCCGCCCACCCTCCCCGTTTTCTATGTGTCGATTGGCCCATAGGCCCCAGCGTTAGACCATTTAGCCCAAATTCAGGTACCCAGGTATGCGGCTCGTCTATGTTCAGACAAAATAGTTAGGACTGAAAATGTCACCTGTATTCACCCCAGGAGTTCATTAGGTTAAACATCTTTTTATTTCTGCAATTTCGTAACTGGTTTGCACGAACGAAATATGAAGGTAGTCGCGTCCAAGAATTTTTGGTAACATTTAGTGCCATTTGCACAGAATATTAATATGCTAAACTGCTCGTTACATATACTTGGGCAAATAAGGTCTTAAAGAATATGAGCTTGAATGCTAGCCAAAGAACACGTTCGTCCTTCACATAATAACCGAGAAATTAGGCGTTTTCTTTCTTTCATATTTACCCCGCTTCATTAGATATCACTACTCGAAATAGAC
>NC_090763.1:62654816-62667316 GCF_036898095.1 Palaemon carinicauda
ATAGTGATGAATTGCACAGGGTTTAGTCACGAGTAACTCTGAAAGGAAAATAGAGTTCTTAGAAGAACTAACCCAAATTAAAAAAAAATAGATATATTAAATATAAGTGAAACATGGTATTCCCAAGAGACTGGCAGTGATGATCAGATAAAGGGTTTCCAAACATATAGATCAGACAGAACAATTAGGAATCAAGTGGGAACCGCAATATATGGAAGAGATAAATCAAAGAAAAATACAGCAACACAGAATGTGAATTGATTGCGGTAGAATTTGAATATGAAAAACTAGTGAATAATGTAGTTCACAGACCCCCAAATACCAAGGAGTTTGACATAATAATAGAAAAAACAGATGATGTATGTAGAAACCATAAAGACTGGAATATACTCCTATCCGGAGATTTTAACTTTCCTTTCGTGGATTGGAAAGAACAGATAGAAGAAAATGGTTGTATATATACATAAAAAAGAAAATAATAGTAGCGCAGAACATAAAAGGAAATTTGAAAAGCTTCAAGATATGATATTAGAACATAAAATGCAACAAATAAACCACATTCAAACAAGAAAGGACAATGTCCTAGATTTAGTATTTGTGAATGAGGTGAATTATGTTAAAGAAATAATAGTGTATAACAAGGGAATTTCTGACCACAATGTCATAAAATTAATAGTCCATTCCAAAGCCAGATAGTCCATTCCAAAGCCAGTGAACGCAGAGATAAACAAAGCACAAAACGATGGGAAGGATATGGAAAATATAATTTTTAAAGAAAGAATATAAAATGGTCAGAAATAAATGAAGAATTGAACAAAGAGTGGAAAAATGTATTCGTAAGTGATAACATACAGGTAAATACAGATATACTGTACAAAATACTGGAAAAAAAATGTTGAAAACTATGTACCGAAAAAAAAAAAATTAAACATCAGACATGCATACCAAGAGACAGAAGGATCTTATTTCAGAAAATTAGAAAATAGAAGAAAAATCTTGCAAAAGAAAAAAATGTACGGAAAATGATGGAAATAAAAAGTAAGATAGAAAATGCAGAACAAAAGATTATACAATAAAAAATATGAAAAAAGGTACTTAGAAGAAAGGACACTTCAAAATATATATATAAAAAAAAAACAAAGTACTTTACTCCTATGCAAAAAAATATGAATAAAGGGAGATTAGGAATAGGCCCTCTAAGAATTGAAGGACGGTTAACGAATGAAAAAAAAAGGATATGCAACATATTAGTAGAAAAATATAAGTGAATTCACGCCAAGAATTGCGAATGAGAATAATGAAACAGAAATGAGAGAAGAAAATGTTGAATATCTAACGGATATAGATATTAATGAAGCAGATATTGTCAAGGCTATAAACGAAATTAAAAATGGATCAGCAGCCGGACCAGATGGAGTTCCAGCAATTTTGTTAAAAAAAACTGCAAACATTATCGCAAAAGCCGCTTGCAATACTGGTAAGACAAAGTGTAGATATGAGCGAGATATATGTTAAACATAAATTAGCATATATAACCCCTATTTTCAAAAGTGGATCAAGACTAGAGGCAAGCAATTATAGACCTGTTAGTCTAACATCACATATCATGAAAGTGTATGAGAGGGTAATAAAAAAGAAATAATGGATCACTTGGTTAAAAATAATTTATTTAATATAGGTCAACACGGTTTTGTGCCCGGAAAAAGTACTCAAACCCAACTGATAGCACACTATGAAAATATATACAAAAATATGATAAATGAAAAAGACACAGATGTGATCTATCTAGATTTTGCAAAAGCCTTTGACAAGGTAGACCACAATATATTAGAGAAAAAAATGAGAAAGCATATCATGGGAAAGATAGGAAACTGGGTAAAAGAATTCCTGTAAAAAAGAAAACAGATAGTGGTTGCAAATGACGAGAAATCAGATGAAGCTCAGGTAATATCTGGCGTGCCACAGGATATGGTATTAACTGCACTGCTGTTTGTTATTATGATCTCAGACATAGACTGTAATGTTAAAGACTCTGTAGTGAGAAGTTTCGCCGATGACACATGAATAAGTAGAGAAATTACTTGTGATGAAGATAGGTACTCATTACAAAGAGATCTAAACAAAATATATGAATGGGCGGAGATAAATAGGATGGTATTTAACTCCGATAAATTTGAATCAATAAATTATGGAAACAGAGAAGGAATGGTATATGCATACAAGGGACCTAATAATGAGACAATCACAAACAAGGAAGCAATTAAAGACCTTGGTGTAATGTTAAACAGGAATATGTTATGCAACGACCAAATAGCAACACTGTTGGCTAAATGTAATGCAAAAATGGGAATGCTATTCAGACACTTTAAAACAAGAAAAGCTGAACACATGATTATGCTTTACAAAACTTATGTACGTAGTACACTCGAGTACTGCAATGTGATATGGTACCCATACTACCAAAAGGATATAGCACAAATAGAGAGTGTACAAAGGTCCTATACTGCTGGAATAGAAGAAGTTAAGGACCTTGAATACTGGGAAAGAATGCAATTTTTAAAATTGTACAGTCTAGAATGGAGAAGAGAACGCTACATGATAATACAAGAATGGAAGCAAATCGAAGGAATTACTGAAATCATCATGGAGCTAAAAATATCAGAAAGAGCAAGCTGAGTAAATTAATAGTGCCCAAAACTATACCAGGAAAACTAAGGAAGGCGCACAGGACATTAATCCACTAGGCACCAGCATCGATAATGCAGCGATTATTCAATGCACTGCCAGCTCATCTAAGAAACATATCAGGAGTGAGCGTAGATGTGTTTAAGAATAAGCTCGATAGATACCTAAGATGCATCCCAGACCATCTAAGACTGGAAGATGCCTTAGCAACTCTGGTGGATATACGAGGTGCCTCACACTGAGGGACCTGGGGGAACCCAAACATAGAATAAGGCAATAAGGTAAGTCTCTCTCTCTCTCTCTCTCTCTCTCTCTCTCTCTCTCTCTCTCTCATAATGTATACACAGTATATCTCTCACTCTCAAAGTATACGCAATATCTCTCTCTCTCTCTCTCTCTCTCTCTCTCTCTCTCTCTCTCTCTCTCTCTCTTTATATATATATATATATATATATATATATATATATATATATATATATATATATATGTGTGTGTGTGTGTGTCCAGAGAGAGGAGAGAGAGAGAGAGAGAGAGAGAGAGAGAGAGAGAGAGAGAGAGAGAGAGACAGAGAGAGAGAGAGAGACTGATTGGATATCATGAGCTGGTGTTGTGTACACCAGGCATATCACCTCCAGACCACTACTACTTCTTGATTTACATCCCTAAACTTTGTTTATAAGCTACCATTCATAATTTCAATTTCTCCCATACAAAATTAAATTTATCAAATGCTAATAATGCTAAAAGGTAGGCTGAAGAGGAAAAAAGAAGACGTGAAAAGGAGAGAGAAGGCAAACGTAAAGCCTCCCAATGCAGAGTGGAAAAGAAGAAATGACGAAATGGAGATTCTGAAAGATTCTGAGGTCAATCCTTCAACCGGATGATGTTCGAATTGCATAATATTAAACCGTAGGTCTTTCGTACCTCTTTTTGTGGGACCAGGCTAATCGTGGGGGAAACCTAGGTGGACATAGGCTGGTCTAGTTAGTCAAAATAAAAAAACCTAGGTAGTCATAGGCTGACCTAGCTAGTCATATGTTGACCTCTCCATTCAAAGCCTGACCTAGCTAGTCATAAGCTGATCTGACTAGTCAAACACAGACCTGGCTGGTCATAGGCTGACCTAGCTAGTCATAAGCTGACCTGTCCATTCAAAGCCTAACCTAGCTAGTCATAAGCTATCTGACTAGTCAAAGGCAGACCTGGCTGGTCATAAGCTATCTGACTAGTCAAAGGCAGACCTGGCTGGTCATAGGCTGACCTGGCTAGTCAAAGACAGACCTAGCTAGTCATAGACTGACCTAGCTAGTCAAAGGCTAACCTAGCTAGTGAAACGCAGATCTGGCTAGTCATAGGCTGACCTAGCCCGTCATAGGCCGACCTAACTAGTCAATGGAAGACCTTGCCGGTCATAGGATAACCTAACTAGTCAAGAAAAATCACTAGATAGTCATAGGCTGGCCTGGCTAGTCAAAAGTTAACCTAGCTAGGCAAAGGCAGCCCTAGCTAGTCAAAGGCTGAACTGGCTAGTCAAGGGCCGACCTACATAATCAAAGGCTAAACTGGCTAGTCAAAGGCACCCCTGACTAGTCAACAGTTAAATTGGCCAGGCTAGTCAAAGGCAGCCCTGACTAGCATATGGCTAACCTAGTTAGTCAAAGGCAACCCAAGCTAGTCAAAGGCTGATTTGCCAAGTCAAAGCCAAACCTAGCTAGTTTAAGGCTAACTTTGGTAATCAAAGGGTGATCTAGCTAGTCAAAGGCTGAACTGGCTAGTCAAGGGCAGGCCTACCTAGACAAAGGCTAAACTGGCTAGTGAAAGGCACGCCTTGCTACTGGAAGGCAGGCCTTACTAATCAAAGACAGAGCTAGCTGGTAAAAGGCAGATCTGACTAGTTAAACGCAGACCTAACTAGTCTAAGGCTAACCTAGCTAGTCAAAAGATGATCTGGCTAGTCAAAGGCTGACCTGGCTAATCAAAGGCAGAACTAGCTAGTCTATGGCTAACCTGGCTAGTCAAAGGCGGACCTACCTAGTCAAAGGCTAAACTGGCAGTCTAAAGCATGCCTAAGTAGTCAAAGGCAGAACTAGCTAGTCTACGGCTGCCCTGGCTAGTCAAAGGCGGACCTACCTAGTCAAAGGCGGACCTACCTAGTCAAAGGCTTAAGTGGCTAGTCTAAAGCAGGCCTAGCTACTCAAAAGACAGATCTAGCTGGTCAACGGGCTGTCCTGGCTTGTCGCCAATAATAATGAACTTGCCCAGCAAACTTCTACATCAAAGAATGTTCATGAAGGGACCTAAAGGGTAAACTGAATAAAGTCCACTGGAATATGTACCCAGCAATTTCATAAAACCACCAATTACCTTTATCATAATGAACAAGTGTGGTAATGGGTCTAAACGTGAACGTCCACGTTTGCATTCCAATACGTAATTAAAGAAGACCAAAATTCAAATGATATATCCTAAGAAAGACATTCACTTGCTCATCTCATAATATCAGAACACAGTTAAAACGATGATGTTACATGACATGGAACTATCAAATATGTAAACTTGGGTATTAGTATTATCATTATCATCATTATTATTGTTGCTATTATTATCATAAACCAAGTTGTAATCCTTCTATAATAGGAAGAATGCTACACCCACCAAGGTTATGATAATGGTAGCATGAAAATACAAAAAGAAACTGAGAACTAAAGAAAAATAACATAAAAGAAATTGAGTAAAATGAAAAAAAAATCATAACGTAAACTAACTTCCGCCTGCCTAACTTCATTCTTCTAAAATTCCACCGATTTAACTACTTGACAGGAATGTCGGTTGCACAATTTGGTCACAAACGAAATATAAGCCAATCAGCCCCCAAGGTGCAACTGGGAGTAAGCATTGCAGCTGCATAATGTTAAAAGTTAATATCACAAAACACTTCCTTATCTTGCAACTTTGTACATCTATTATCCTGTGTCTGACTGCTCACTTAACTCCATACAAAAAGACATTTAACCCTTTTACCACCAGGCTATTTGGAAATTTCCAACCCTTAACCCCCAGGGGGTTATTTTTTTCCCAGCACATTTTGCAGTATATTTTTTTTTCAAATTGCTTTAATAGCCTTAATTTTTGTCATAGAAAGGTCAGGTTGGTCTCATTCTCTTGGAAAATGCCTGAATTTTCTCAAAAAATTATCAAAAATATGAAAAAAAAAAAAATTTAATAGCATTTTTTAGCAAGGACGTACCGGTACGTCCATGAGGGTAAAGGGATGGCTTTTGTGAAACGTACCAGTACGTCCTTTGGGGGTAAAAGGGTTAACAGCAATGTAATGGTACAGTCTATCACCAGATTTGCTTTTACACTCAAATCATAATGTTGCCCAAAACCTTTCCATTTATGACATTCACCTTCAACACCCAATCAATTTTGATCCCCGGCATTCTCCTGTATGTCGTTCAATATGTTTTCTCTAACTAGAAACTTATCAGATGGCTGTTTCAGAACCAACACTTGAATTCTTTCCTTATTCTTCCTGCCATGTACTATATATTGCATTCTGAGTTAAAGCTCTATTATGTTAATGTTTTTACTGTTCTTATACTTTTTTTTATATTCTAATTGTTCATTACTTCTCTTGTAGTTTATTTCCTTGTTTCCTTTCCTCACTGGGTTACTTTAGCATCCTGATTTGCCAACAAGGTTTGTAATTTAGCTCATAATAATAATAATAATAATAATAATAATAATAATAATAATAATAATGACAATGATAATAACAATACTAATATAAAAATATTAAAAATAACAATAATAATAATACTGACATCAAAAACAATATTAATAAAAATAAAAATAATAATATAAATAATAACAATAATAATAATAATAATAATAATAATAATAACAACAACAACAATAATAATGATAAATGATAAACACCATCTCCAGTAAAATAAGCAGTGGTGTACCGGTTTTATTTCCACAGCCTCCTTTATATATATTGATATACGAGGTGCCTCAAACTGAGGGACCTGGGGGAACCCAAACAAAAAATAAGGAAAAATAAGGTAAGGTACCAGCCTTACCCTTCTACAAAGAACGTTTAGACCTCTCACCCATCTCTTCGCAACTCTTCTTCCCTCATCCAAAATATATTTACAAATCCTAATTGACCATTCAATTACACTATCATGGTAATGAAGCATTGAACATTTATCTTGTAAACCCATTAATTTTCGTAGGATGTTTCCATTCTTCGACCCTTTATGTTTGTAATAGTCAGATTTGCAAACAAACACTCCTTCCATTAACCCTTTCACTGCCATTGATGACTGTGTCAGAATTGGAAAAAGGGAAACTTCTTTTAAAATCATCTAAACATAAAAAAGAAAATAATAGTAGCGCAGAACATAAAAGGAAATTTGAAAAGCTTCAAGATATGATATTAGAACATAAAATGCAACAAATAAACCACATTCAAACAAGAAAGGACAATGTCCTAGATTTAGTATTTGTGAATGAGGTGAATTATGTTAAAGAAATAATAGTGTATAACAAGGGAATTTCAGACCACAATGTCATAGAATTAATAGTCCATTCCAAAGCCAGTGAACGCAGAGATAAACAAAGCACAAAACGATGGGAAGGATATTTCCAATAAATATCAACAGGCTAGGGTTTATGTGGTCTTGGGAGACTTTGCTACATCAAACGTTTTGTTAAATTCACCCACTGGCAGTCAAAGGGTTAACTCTTGCATCATTCAATTCTGTCCCTCTTCCACCTTGCATATTCTACAAATCTTTTAAGAATCTAATTTAGTGATTACAATAAACTCACTCCAGACATCAACATTTGATATTATTATTATTACTAGCCAAGCTACAACCCTGGTTGGAAAAGCAAGATGCTATAAGCCCAAGGGCTCCAATAGGGAAAAATAGCCCAGTGAGGAAAAGAAATAAGGAAATAAATAAATGATGAGAACAAGTTAACAATAAATCATTCTAAAACAGTAACAACGTCAAAGCAGATAGGTCCTATATAAACTATTAACAACATCAAAAACAGATATGTCATATATAAACTATAAAAAGACTCATAAAAATATGAGATCAGTCTCCTTGTAAGAACATTTTGCAATAATTTACTGTGGAAAAAAAAGGTTCTTAATATTCCTAAACCTCTTGTTCCTGCATTCTCTATTTGTTTTATTTTCCCTCTTTTCTTCTTACTCGCTTGTTCTTGACTACACTAACCATCTCTCTGTATAGCTTCATATAAACTCTCCTACCAATTATTAACCCTTTTACCCCCAAAGGACGTACTGGTACGTTTCACAAAAGCCATCCCTTTACCCTCATGGACGTACCGGTACGTCCTTGCTAAAAAAATGCTATAAATTTTTTTTTTTTTTCATATTTTTGATAATTTTTTGAGAAAATTCAGGCATTTTCCAAGAGAATGAGACCAGCCTGACCTTTCTATGACAAAAATTAAGGCTATTAAAGCAATTTGAAAAAAATATATACTGCAAAATGTGCTGGGAAAAAAATAACCCCCAGGGGGTTAAGGGTTGGAAATTTCCAAATAGCCTGGTGGTAAAAGGGTTAACAAACACACAAATAATTTTTTCCTTAATCAGATGATCTCATTTCTTGAATACCCTCACACTGCTTCTATCTTCTCTCTTATCCAATCCTTTTAATTACAAAACCCTCCACTTTTTATATTAAAGACATGAACTCATTAATACTAGCTCATCTTTTATCAATTTCTTTTCTTATAACCCCCCTCTGTCACTAGTCGGTCAAGCCTTAGATGACTGCGGAGGTAGCAGCAGTAGGGGAGTCAGCATTATGAAGCTTCATCTGTGGTGGAAATGTGGGAGGTTGGGCTGTGGCACCCTAGCAGTACCAGCTGAACTCGGTTGAGTCCCTGATTAGGCTGAAGGAACATAGAGAGTAGAGGTCCCCTTTTTGTTTTGTTTCATTGTTGGTGTCGGCTACCCCCCAAAATTGGGGGAAGTGCCTTGGTATATGGATGGATGGATAACACCCTTCTCACTTCTTTCTTTGGAGGCATACCTTTCTTGATTACATTTAGTTATATTTTTACAGCTTTCTCGAAAATTGATGTTTGGATATATACATAGCCATTCCTCTTCCTCTCACAGTCTCCACCACCACCTAGCTATTCCATTTACTTTGCACCATCACATATTCCATAGAGCTCTAGCCTTTTCAATTTTCTGTTCATCAAGCATACTCATGAATATTTTCCTTTATAAACTGCGTATTTCCAACATTAAATTACCACTACAAACAAATTTCAACGAGGAGTATTCGCGATTCCACATACCTACCACTAATGGTCTTCAATTCACCTAATAAAAATTATTTTCCAAACTTAGCAAAAAAAAAAAAAAAAAAAAAAAAAAAAAAAAAAAAAAAAAAAAAAAAAAAAAAAAAAAAATTCTTTCTATTGCGGAACCACATCTATAACATCCATTTTCTCCTGCTGTAATCAAGTTCACCCATGCAATCCTTCGACAAAAACATTTATACTATTTCATCCATCAAAAGAATCTTCAACACTCCTACCCTTACCTTAGCTCCACACATCCCAGCTAACCTTGACACATCACTTGTTGTCCTCCACATTACTGCGTACACTGATCTTTCACCTTTGCCTCACGAAGAGTCACAACATCCAGTTATCTCTCCTTAAGCAAACCAAATAGCGTATCTTCCCTGCCTTCAGCGTCGCATACAAGATCATTCAAACTCTGAGACTAATTATTTCATTTTTTTCATCAGTTACTTTCTTATCTAGACATAGTATTTAATCAGTTATCTCGTTCATGGCTTATACTCCAAGCAGAGCAGCAAGGATACTATTTTCTCAACCCACAAGAATAAAAGCCTGGTTGTACACCATGCATACCGCACACACACACACACACACATATATATATATATATATATATATATATATATATATATATATATATATGTTATTACTAACACTTGTGATTTTCATTTATTCAAATAAAACAGAAAAAGCTTTTGATATCCAGTGGCAGATTTCGATATTCACAACTGTATGTATGTGTATATATATATATATATATATATATATATATATATATACATATATATATATATATATATAGCCTATATATATATATATCTATATATATAATGTATACATGTGCCTACATTAATACAATCATTGTATATATAAACACATGCACATGCATACACATAAAAACACACACGCACGGACATATATAGATATATATATACAGTATATATATATATATACATATATATGACAGCCTAATGTTATCACCACTAACACTCGTGATTTTTATTTATTCAAATAAGTCACAAAAACATTTTATAATCCAGTGGTATATATATATATATATATATATATATATATATATATATATATTTACAAGTGTGTGCATCTATGTATATATACATATACATATGTATATATATATATATATATATATATATATACACGCATACATTAATACAATCATACGTATATATAAACACACGCACACACAAATTTATACTCAATATACGTGTGTACGAGCAACCTATAACCATAACTAGACACAGACACCCAAACTATTGCCCGTGCCAAAAAAAAAGAAAAAAAAAAAAAAAAAAAAAAGAAAGAAAAACTGTGAATTCCAAATATCACGTTCATGATATAGCACTCCTTAACAAGGCCATGATGATTTAAGTCTATTAATATCACGACTCTTATACCCTAACTAACAAAAGTTATCTGGAAAAATAAAAAGTGTGAATGAACCAAAACTTAACGTTAAAAGTGTTATTATTATTACTAGCTAAGCTACAACCCTAGTTGGAAATGCAAGATGCTATAAACCCAACGGCTCCAATGGAGTAAAATATCCCAGTGAGGAAAGGAAATCAGGAAATAAATAAACGTTATAAGTAATGATAAAATAAAATAGAATATTTTGAAACATTAACAACATTCAAACAGATATTTGATATATAAACTATAAAACGACTTCTGTAAGCTTGTTCAACATAAAAACATTTACTGCTAGTTTGAACTTTTTGAAGTTCTACTGATTCAATAACAATAACAACGTAAAATATTCAGTAATCAACAAATGCCAAATCATAAACATAAAACAGAGTAAAAAGTAAAACGTAAAATCATATATCATCACATCAGGCTTTCAACATAAATCGCAGATATTTCACTGATAACTGATATTGGCTGGCCAAGCGACTACGAGGTCAATGCCCTGCTATTCTCAGTAACCCTCTTGCAGCGGACGTTGTTAGCATGAGCACGCACATACACACACACAGAGAGAGAGAGAGAGAGAGAGAGAGAGAGAGAATCTTGTTTATATTTTTTTCTGAATCGTGAGTACATAAACTAATGCATGTGGAGAGAGAGAGAGAGAGAGAGAGAGAGAGAGAGAGAGAATCTTGTTTATATTTTTTTCTGAATCGTGAGTACATAAAACTAATGAGAGAGAGAGAGAGAGAGAGAGAGAGATCTTGTTTATATTTTTTTCTGAATCGTGAGTACATAAACTAATGCATGTAGAGAGAGAGAGAGAGAGAGAGAGAGAGAGAGATATGTCGTGGGAGTGGATCATGCACACACATATACACACTTATGAGAGGGGGGGGGGGGCTGGGTGAGGATTTCACTTAAAACAAGTCATTAAATGTGGTATATGTGTGTTGCTCTTTCCAGCTTGTTAACTTATACATCACTCGTTTATCCAGTGTAAAATACCCCTCTACCAAATCAAGTAAAAACCACATTATAAGTAACATTAAGGCGTTCACATTGCAATGTCCGTTCTTCTTTTGCAACCAAATCTGACCTATCAAACATGGCCTTCGGTCTAAGGTAGGCAACGAATGCGCTAGCAGTCTCTATGCAGCTATCACTGTGTGCTTTTGTATTACAGTGAAATGTAACCTGAGTCTCTCTCTCTCTCTCTCTCTCTCTCTCTCTCTCTGTACGCGTTGACAGCAAGGCATTCCAAGAATGTACACATTACAGTATCTTAAAATATATACTTTTTTTCTTTTTACAATTAAAAAAAATAAAACAATGAAGTATATAGACATCATTAACACCAAAATGAACTACTTGAGAGAGAGAGAGAGAGAGAGAGAGAGAGAGAGAGATTACAATCTAAAACTACATTCTATATGACCATCAATCTTCATGTAATTTAGGCAATGGGTTTATTCATAACCCAAACCAAACCTTACCTGACAATTTATAAGAAAGATATAAAATTCTCATAATTTTATTTTCATCACTAAAAATCACTGTTACGACTACGTGCCATTATCGTTCGCAAACACAACAACAAACAATTGCTCGAGTCCATATGCAGGTGAACGTTTATTTACTTTTTACTGCATTTCCGATACTTTTCTAAAGAAATGACTCCATTGTCAACATAACAAAACAATAGCATATACTATTATTACAATTATTTCGCTAATTATATCTACGTCTTTTTAGAGAGAGAGAGAGAGAGAGAGAGAGAGAGAGAGAGAGAGAGAGAGATCGCTAATCTACGAAGCAATTATCATGATTGCTTATATACAAAGAGCATTGAAACACTGTGACGTAGGAGCAACATACTGACATATTAGATTGTGGCAATAAAACTACAAATGCATACCACCGGGGATCCTTAAAACACGCAAAATAATATACTGTACTGTATATATATATATATATTGTGTGTGTGTGTATATATATATACATATATATAC
>NC_090763.1:62672316-62673487 GCF_036898095.1 Palaemon carinicauda
TGTATCATCATTAGAATTTTTAAACTAATTTTCAGTCTTACACTAGCCCTTTCCAGTCTTATATATCTCTACGACACTTTCCTCTTGGTAAGGGTAGAAGAGACTCTTTAGCTATGGTAAGCAGCTCTTCTAGGAGAAGGACACTCCAAAATCAAACCATTGTTCTCTAGTCTTGGGTAGTGCCATAACCTCTGTACCATGGTCTTCCACTGCCTTGGTTTAGAGTTTTCTTGCTTGAGGGTACACTCGAGCACACTCTTCTATCTTATTTCTTTTCCTATGGTTTTGTTAAAGTTTTCATAGTTTATATAGGAAATATTTATTTAAATGTTGTTACTCTTCCTGAAATATTTTATTTTCCATTTTTCCTTTCCTCACTGAGCTATTTTCCCTGTTGGGGCCTCTGGGCTTATAGCATCCTGCTTTTCCATCTAGGGTTGTAGCTTAGCAAGTAATAATAATAATAATAATAATATTATTTCTATTCCCTCTCCAGCCTCCAATATACATTGACACTACCCAACTGTCACCACGAACACCTATGAACATTCTTAATCAAGTTAAAAATAACACTGGGTAGAAACCTCTTAATTTCATTCTTTTCCAGTTTTCCAGTTTGCGAGAATAAATACGATAAACTGCTATCCATTTATGAATACCCGCAATCACTGAACATATTTATGCGTATACACACACACACACACACATATATATATATATATATATACAGAGAGAGAGAGAGAGAGAGAGAGAGAGAGAGAGAGAGCCAATACATTTAATTATTTGATGGTTGTTTCAGTGCTTTGTTGAACGAGAGAGAGAGAGAGAGAGGAGAGAGAGAGAGAGAGAGAGAGAGAGAGAGAGAGAGAGAGAGAGAGAGAGACTGCCAATACATTTAATTATTTGATGGTTGTTTCAGTGAGAGAGAGAGAGAGAGAGAGGGAGGGAGAGAGAGACTGCCAATACATAGGATTATTTGATGGTCGGAGGAATACACATTAAATGTGCATTCATCCATGCATCAAATATATTAGGAATGAATTTTATTCCAAATACAAATATGATTCTTCAGTGTCTTTCGGTAAAAAAAAATATAAATTACTTTTCATTCCATTTTTGAAAGCTTTTATCAAAACAGCAATTGCTGTTTTGATAAAAGCCTTTCAAAATT
>NC_090763.1:62681487-62703987 GCF_036898095.1 Palaemon carinicauda
GAGGAAATCTGAATTTAGAGATTAAGTTGTATATACTGAATGGATGTTCATCTGGCGGTATTTTGCTGAAGGTGTCGAAAGTAATTACATTTTTTTAATAACTTTATAGAGGAAATTATGAAAGACATCATGCAACGGACATTGAAAAATTTGTAGTGAATGAGGTGTTGAGTGACCTAAGTTTCCTAATAATGCATTGTCACATTGATATATATATATATATATAATGACTGTGAATTGGAGCTGGTTTGTGAGAGGAGAAAGGTTAGTGAGAATTACCTGGTTCATACCGCAAAAGCTCTCTCTCTCTCTCTCTCTCTCTCTCTCTCTCCATATATATATATATATATATATTATTATATATATGTTTATATACATAATTCATATACTGTATACTTACACTTAGCTAGTGTGTATGTAATTTATGTATGTGTCCCTTCTGTCAAAAAGTACAACTACTTTTTCCACCCTTCCTGTCGAGACTATACGCTGTCTGAGGTCCGTCTTTTTCCCTGAGCAAGATTCATCTCCACCAGGTGACTGGATCTAGGCGGCACCCTTTGATTCCAGTAGACTCGTAGAGCCTCTGTACCTTCGGAGGGGCGGTGTGGGGGACTTCGAGGGAGGGGGCAAGGCTTGACAGCGACGAGGTTAACTGCATCTTCAGTCTCTAGGGCTTCCTCCATTCCCCCCCCTCTCCCTGCCCCCCATCGCTTTACGAAAGACAACAACTTTGTTTTCGTCAGCTTCTGTTTATGGAGACAGATTTGTTTTCTGTATGTCAGGGCCCGTGCGTCGGTAGCCAGTCGCTTTTGTATGTTATCGTGAATTATCAATATCTTTTCAAGTTGATTTATATATAATTACCGCAAATACGTGATTATTAGTCTTAACCCTTTTACCCCCCAGGCTATTTGGAAATTTCCAACCCTTAACCCCCAAGGGGTTATTTTTTCCCCCAGCACATTTTGCAGTATATATTTTTTAAATTGTTCTAACAGCCTTAATTTTTGCCATAGAGAGGTCAGGTTGGTCTCATTCTCTTGGAAAATGTCTGAATTTTCTCAAAAAATTATCAATTTATAGTATTTTTTTGCAAGGACCTACCGGTACGTCCATGGGGTAAAAGAGTTAAAAGAATGAGAATTTCCAGCCATATAAGTCATGTTTGCCTTACAGGATTGGCCTCGGATGATATGTGAAAATTGATGTAAATTTCCATTTATTTTTATATAGCGTCGAGATGTATGTGTATGCAGCACTGAACTATTTTCTTTTATGCATTACTATAATGTATAGATCTACACCACACACACACGTACATACATGTTCAGCCCTTCCAACCCCATCTGAGTGACGGGGAGATAAACGTCTGTCAATGGCCATTGGCCGTGACCGGAAAAAATTATTTACTGTAATATATATAATATATATATACATATATATATATACGAATATATATATATTATATATATATATGTATATATATATATGTGTGTGTGTGTGTGTGTGTGTTTGTGTGGTGTGTTTGGGAGATTATATTTATATATATACACAGTATATATATATATATATATATAGCCAAACACTTGCTCTTTGTTACATAAGGGAGATTAATAAACCAAAATATTGAACATCTGACAATAATTGCATTACTGACGAATGTCAATCACTGCAATCTTGAATGCGGGGGGAGTTTGGAATAACTATGCCATTGCAACGAAGGGCTGCATAACTAGATTACCGAAACGTTACAAAGTAACAATGCCCTACTTAACGCGTTGCAGCAGCAGCAACAGCAGCAGTAGCAGCAACAGCAGCAGAGTCTCTGCCAAATAGCTCGAGATCGAACCAGTGCCCGGAAGAAGCCCTACTACACACGAGGAGGCTTCTCGTATCCGTCCCCCCCCCCCCCCCCGACGTCGCCTCTTATCAGTTCGTTATTAGATTCTTCATGACTCTTTCTCATGTACGTAAATACGTAAAGGCTGGTGTGTTTCTCTCTCTCTCTCTCTCTCTCTCACGGGACAAGCCAGAACATAGTATACACTATATATATATATATATACTGTATATATATATATGTGTGTGTGTGTGTGTGTGTATAAATTATATATATATATACATATATATATATATATATATGTATATATATATATGTTTTATATATATATATATATATATTTATTGCAGTTATGTAAGACTTTCGTATGCTTTTGTTGACTATGTATAAGAAGATATTCACTCAAATTGTAAGATGTTAGTAAGCCATGATTTTAAAGATTCAGTAACAAGCTTTCTCTAAAACAAAGGGATTTCAGAATTTAATGATTAATAAAACTACTTATTAAATATTATATTGTTTGATCATGAAAGATTTATATATATTTAACCTTATACATTGACATTTTTATATGATTAGGATTTACATTGATATTTACATATGGGTGAGGATTTGAATTTAAGCTTTGTGAAGTTAGGAATTGTCTAGTCATTTTTTCATAATGATAATGGATTCTTCGAGTGGACACTTCAAACGGAGCAAAAAAAATAATATGAATTCATATGTATATATATATATATATATATATATGTATGTATTCAAATAAGCCATATATATTTTTGATACATTAATGTCTGGATTCTCTTAACGACCTCGGGATCAGAGCTCCCAGGCGAAATCACACAAAGACAAGAGCTTGGCTCCGGCCGGGAATCGAACCCTGGTCGGCAAGCTTGTATAGACAGTGACTAAGCAACTTGGCCACGAAGAAAGATTATACATATATATTTATGTATGTATATATATACTACACATACACATATATATATATACTTATATTTATGTATATTTTATGTATACATATATACATACACACACGCACATATATTATATATATATATATATATAGTATATATATATATTATATATATATAAAAGCCGTAATATTGATATGCCAGGCCAGTGATGTTAAAATTAACTGCTACTCATTGTGGGTGTAAACCCCTGGACACAGCTGGCCAAGAAAGTTGCCAGTGAGCAGGGTCTATGTTTGCTTGTGTAACAGAGAGAGAGAGAGAGAGAGAGAGAGAGAGAGAGAATAAGCTTATCTATAAAGAGAAAGATAAAGAGAGAATTGAAATAATTTAGATGGAAAAGATTTTTAATTATCATCTATTCTTGCAGAGAGAGAGAGAGAGGAGAGAGAGAGAGAGAGAGAGAGCTTATCTATAAAGAGAAAGATAAAGAGAGAATTGAAATAATTTAGATGGAAAAGATTTTTAATTAATCATCTATTCTTGCAGAGAGAGAGAGAGAGAGAGAGAGAGAGAGAGAGATAAGCTTATTTATAAAGTGAAAGATAAAGAGAGAATTGAAATAATTCAGGAGATGGAAAAGATTTTTTTAAATTAATTATCTAATCTTGAAGGAGAGAGAGAGAGAGAGAGAGAGAGAGAGAGAGCATACTGTCTGTTAAGAGTGAAACAGATGTTTTTTTTTACACATTACTGAACTACTTATAATTCCGTTCATGGTGTTTTCAATTGTAATTGTTAATTATTCCTTTAATCTTTGCAAGATTTTATTATGTTATAGCTGCTGCTGTTATAAAAAATGTGTCTTTAATTTAGACTACTTTCGTATATTTGTTTTGTCAATAGGAAAACTTATTTTTTAATTAGCCTATTCAATATAAACTTTACAATTATTTATTTTAGTTTTTTATTTCAATTCTTAAATATCATTCAATGATGCCAGTATGCAGGGCGATGCCTTATTATATATACAAATTATTATTATTATTATTATTATTATTGTTGTTGTTGTTGTTGTTGTTGTTGTTATTTTTATTAGTATTATTATTATTATTACCAGCTAAGCTACAACCCTAGTGGAAAAGCAAGACGCCATAAGCCCAAGGGCTCCAGGGAAAAATAGCCCAGTGAGGAAAGGAATTAAGGAAATAAATAAGCGATATAAGAAGTAAAGAACAATTAAGATAAACTATTTTAAAAACAATAATAACATTAAAACAGATATTTTGCTTATAAAATATAAATAGTCATTCATTCTTCATATCCTTTGTTCATGCTTGAACTTTTAACTCAATACTTCTCCATTCATCATCTCCTACTTCGCGCTTCATAGTCCTCAGCCATGTAGGCCTGGGTTCTTCCAACTCTTCTACTGCCTTGTGGACCCCAGCTGAACGTTTGGTGAACTAATCTCTCTTGGGGAGTGCGAAGAGCTTGCCCAAATCATCTCCATCCAACTTTCATCATGATTTCATCCACATATATTTATATATATATATATATATATATACTTTGTATATATACACTGTATATTTATATATATATATATATACAAACATACTGAATAAATATATATATATATATATACATACATACTGAATATATATAATATATATATATATTCAAATAAGCCATATATATTTTTGATATATTAATGTCTGGATTCTCTTAACGACCTCGGGATCAGAGCCCCAGGCGAAATCTCACAAAGACCAAGAGCTTGGCTCCGGCCGGGAATCGAACCCTGGTCGGCAAGCTTATATAGACAGTGACTAACCCATTCGGCCAGAAGAATCTTTCTTCGTGGCCGAATGGGTTAGTCACTGTCTATATAAGCTTGCCGACCAGGGTTCGATTCCCGGCCCGGAGCCAAGCTCTTGTCTTTGTGAGATTTCGCCTGGGGCTCTGATCCCGAGGTCGTTAAGAGAATCCAGACATTAATATATCAAAAATATATATGGCTTATTTGAATATGAAAAACACGTAAAAATGTGCAAAATTTTCATATATATAATATATATATATATACATACTGAATATATATATATATATATATATATGTGATCTTACATGGATTATTTTATATAGTGCTTCATACGGACCTCAAAGGCATTTAAAAATATATTCTAACAGTTTGAGTTTGCCCAAATTGTGGTCCCAATTCTCCTCTCCCCATTCTGGAAACCTGAAATTGCTTCCCCCCCCCCACAACCCCCTGCCTGTGTAAGAACCACAATATATATAATACAATCGCTACCTCATTGCAAGAGGGTCGTAACTCCAAATTCCTGATTTTCAGGAGACGCCATTTGAAAGTTGCTAAGTCCTATGAATTTGATCATGTTTCACAATCTTCTTAGTGCATCTCTCGGCCGCTAATTCACCTAGATTTACGACTCTTTTACCAAAAGATGCAGAATCAATTCGGCAATCTTGTACACCATATAACTCAAACTAGCAAATTTTGAGTTACGACCACTCTTGCAATGAGGTAGCGATATATTGTTAAGTGCCACGTTGTCTTACTACCCTGGATCAGAAGTCCTTTCATTCTCATCACTGCTAAACTGTGGAATGATCTCAACGGCAGTTATTTTAGGTGTATCTTCTCGTGTTAGAAGGGGATGTGTTAATGATGAAGTTAATGAAAGTCATGCAATATTTCCTTAATTTTCTAGCTTATAAGGTTGTTTACTTATGTTTATTTGTTTCTTGAGTTTCGTATTAATATTCATATGATTCAAATTTTCGCCCTTGTCCTTTTTTTAGCATAAATGCTTCATATTCCTTGCCTGTTGGCTTGTTTAGAAGATTTTTTTTTTTCAGGCCGTGGAGGGATAATCATGAATATTGTGCATAAACAATAACGCTAGAATTTAGTTGCAATGTTCTATTCTTTTATAATCGACTTTCAGTTTCGATTTTTGAACTCCAAGGCAGTTTAAAGGTCGTGTTTTAAAGGTGGCGGTTTGTTTGTGTTAGTATACATTGTTAACAAATTGCCGTAAAAAAAAAAAAGGGGTAAAAAATCCTGGCATAAATGGTGCCACATATTTACCGTTTAAAAACGGATATAATGACGTTAAAAGAGTGATATTACGGCCATAAACCCCGTAAAAGATAATAACAAAGTAGGGTAAAATTACGGTAACCTGTATTTTACAGAAATACGGCTGAGAACAGTATCTTTTTACGGAGAATTTCCAATTAAAATTACGGTTTTTTTAACAGTGTACTCTGTCTAGAACCAATGAACAAAATCGGAAAAATTTTAAACTTTTTCTTCTAATTAGGGTTATTTTCAAATGGTTAGCTCAGGGGAAATGCAGGCCAACTATCACCGCATCACCCCTCAAAGGTGGATGATCATCTGGAGAAAACCTCATTAATGTATTTGCCAATTATTTCTTAACCCTTTTACCCCCAGGCTATTTGGAAATTTCCAACCCTTAACCCCCAAGGGGTTATTTTTTCCCCCAGCACAATTTGCAGTATATATTTTTTAAATTGCTCTAACAGCCTTAATTTTTGCCAGAGAGAGGTCAGGTTGGTCTCATTCTCTTGGAAAATGTCTGAATTTTCTCAAAAAATTATCAATTTATAGCATTTTTTTGCAAGGACCTACCGGTACGTCCATGGGGGTAAAAGAGTTAAATCCCGCCTCCTGTTACTGAGATACACTTGAGCCGCAACCTCACACAGAAAATATATTTTGGCGTTGAATTGCTTTTCATAGTCGAATGAATATTTAGGTTTAAGGTTTAAAGGCCGCTTATGAATAACAGAGGTAGGGGACAGTGACATTGCCCTATCAAGAAGGACAATGCCCTAGAGACTGACCATATATACATATGATCAGCGCCCAAGCCCCCTCTCCACCTATTATTATTATTATTATTATTACTAGCCAAGCTACAACCCTAGTTGGAAAAGCATGATGCTATAAGCCCAAGGGCTCCAACAGGGAAAAATAGCCCAGTGGGGAAAGAAAACAAGGAAATAGATAAATGAAGAGAATAAATTAACCAAGGATGGCCAGGTAATCGCTGCTTAAGACTCATCAGATAGACTTATAGGCTCCCCCAAACCCCCGATGCTTAGCTCACAAGGAGGGTGAGGTTGCAACGCCCAAAGAAACAAACGAGTTTGAGCGGGACTCGAACCCCAGTGAGGGACGTTACCACATTGGCTGAGGTATGTCCTGTACCAATTGCTTTTGTTTGTTGTTCAGGATTGAGTAATGAATTTTTTTTTTTTTTTTTTTTTTTTTTTTTTTTTTTTTGTAATAGTGGTTTGTGGTGTGACTTAGAAAATGTATTGATGTCGTGTTAGTTAAAAGTGCTTAAGGAAGCGTTCCAACGTCAAGAGGGGAACATGTATATCTTCCAATACTTTATTGTTGAACAGAAAGTTTCAGAAGTCTCCAGCAAGTTCAAAGAAATCCAACGAGTCGAAAGGAAATGTCACAAGACATTCTACATTCTTGCGTAATATTAATCATTGCACGGAAACTTTGATAGTGTATTGCGTATAAAAAAAAAAAAGTTCCTTTACAATGATGACGCGACCAGATATAGACGTTTTTGAGAATGACCTCCGCCTTTGAGCCGGGTATCACACTCTTGATTATTGTCAATAGCAACAGGAATTTTTTTTTTTTTTTTTTTTTTTTTTTTTTGATATATTCACTTGAAGTTGACTGGATAGTTATGATAGTATCACTCTCTTGATTATTGTCAATGGCAACGGGATTTTTTTTTTTTTTTTTTTTTTTTTTTGATATATTCAGTTGAAGTTGACTGGATAGTTATGATAGTATCACTCTCTTGATTATTGTCAATAGCAACGGGTTTTTTTTATTTTTATTTATTTTTTTTTTTGGATATATTCACTTGAAGTTGACTGGATAGTTATGATATTTTCAATTGAAGAGGGACCAATTTGATATACTTATTTTTGTTTTTGTTTTTAAATTAATGTCTTTTTATCAAGGTTATTAAAACTTATAAAAGAATGGTTTTATTAGATTCTTGTTATACTTTTCGTTCATTTTGTTTTCTCTCTCTCTCTCTCTCATATATATATATATATATATATATTATTATTATCATCATTATTATTACTAGCCAAGCTACAACCCTAGTTGGAAAAGCGAGATGCTATAGGTCCAAGGGCTCATATAGGGAAAAATAGCCCAGTGAGGAAAGGAAATAAGGAAATAATAAATGATGAGAACAAATTAACAATAAATCATTCTAAAAACAGTAACAACGTCAAAACAGATATGTCATATATAAACTATTAACAACGTTAAAACAGATGTGTCATATATAAACTATAAAAAGACTAATGTCAGCCTGGTCAAAATAAAAACATTTGCTGCAACTTTGAACTTTTGAAGTTCTACTGATTCAACTATACCCGATTAGAAAGATCATTCCACAACGTGGTCACAGCTGGAATAAAACTTCTAGAATACTGTGTAGTATTGAGCCTCATGATGGAGAAGGCCTGGCTACTAGAATTAACTGCCTGCCTAGTATTACGAACAGGATAGAATTGTCCAGGGAGATCTGAATGTAAAAGATGGTCAGAGTTATGAAAATTCTTGTGCAACATGCATAATGAACTACTTGAACGCCGGTGCCAGAGATTAATATCTAGATCAGGAATAATAAATTTAATAGACCGTAAGTTTTTGTCCAACAAATTAAGATGAGAATCAGCAGCTGAAGACCAGACAGGAGAACAATACTCAAAACAAGGTAGAATGAAAGTATTAAAACACTTCTTCAGAATAGATTAATCACCGAAAAAACTTGTAAGACTTTCTCAATTAGCCAATTTTTGTGCAATTAAAGAAGACAGACCTAATGTGTTTCTCAAAAGTAAATTTGCTGTCGAGAATCACACCTAAAATTTTAAAAGTGTCATTCAAATTTAAAGAAACATTATCAATACTGAGATCCGGATATTGAGGAGCCACCGGCCTTGACCTACTTACAATCATATTTTGAGTTTTGTTAGGATTCAACTTCATACCCCATAATTTGCACCATGCACTAATTTTAGCTAGATCTTTATTAAGGGATTCACCAACCCCAGATCTACATTCAGGGGATGGAATTGATGCAAAGAGAGTAGCATCATCTGCATATGCAACAAGCTTGTTTTCTAGGCCAAACCACATGTCATGTGTATATAGTATGAAAAGTAATGGGCCCAAAAACACTACCCTGTGGAACACCGGATATCACATCCTTTATTCACTATGGTGCCCATCTACAACAACTCTTTGAGATCTATTACGTAAAAAATCAATAATAATGCTAAGAAACGACCCACCCACTCCCAACTGTTTGAGTTTGAAAACAAGGGCCTCATGATTAACACGGTCAAAGGCAGCACTAAAATCAAGGCCAATCATACGATACTTCCTGACCACAATCAAGGGATTTCTGTACAGCATTGGAGATTGTAAGAAGGGCATCACATGCTCCAAGGCCTTTACGGAAACCAAATTTCAAATTAGGGAATAGATGATTACCTTCAGCAAACCTATTAAGACGTTTTGCCAGAAGACGTTCAAAAACTTTAGATAATATGGGAGTTATGGAAATTGGGCGGTAATCAGTTGGACTTGAGCTACCACAAACACATCTACATAGAAGAGTAACATTACCAATTCTCCAACAAGTGCTAAAAGCTCCTCTTCTTGCTGACTTGCGCAAAATAAACATAACTTTCAAGCTAAGAAATCAGTAGTCTTATAAAAAAAACTATATATATATATATATATATATATCCTTTCTGAGTGGGATACCTTAACGTGGTGAAGGGATTGTGTATCCCTATAATCTACAGTCACACGAGTCAGTGCCACCCATAGTAGGTTGGTTTGCATTGAGCGATCAGCCTAAAGTCTCCCACCATCACCAATCTGCATTGGTCAGCGTGGTGGTGAAAACTGGCCAAAACCTAGACATTAATAAGGACCTGTCTGAGGCTTTATGCTCGGGTGGACAAGACACGGCTGAATGTGTTGTTGTTGTACTGTGTGTATATATATATATATATATATATATAGATATAAATATATATATATATATGCATATATATATATATATATATATATATATATATATATATATATATATATATATATATAAGGAAGGCAACGATTAGTGGTTGTTTTAAAAATTCGTCTTCTATTTATACACATTCTAACTGCCGACTTTTGTTGCAACCTTTTGAGAGAAACGGTGTCATAAAGAGCGAAATTATCCACCCTCTATGAAGTGTGAGATAGCTTCTTGTATCGTGTAGTCCAGGGTTGCCAGATTATTTCGACTGGATTGTCGTACATGAGCCTTAAAATTGTCGTTTTTCAATCAAAATTATCATACACAGTTTCAATATAATTATTAGTGAGTTAAATGATTGACTTATTTCAAAATATTTTAGTATGATTGTTTAATTAAACACATACATACATTGTATATACCTAAGGTATGTATCGGACCGGACCCAAAATAATCGTACATGTACGATAATTATCGTACGAATGGCAACTCTGCACGGTGTACAAAAGTTGAACAGGTGCCGGTGTATGTACTCGGTATCTTGGTTATTACGTGATCGTCTTTGAACACCTGGTTAGGTGATGGTAATGTTGATCATGATAAACACTGCAGTTATTGCTAGGTACTTCGTTGCTAGCATGTTGCTAAGACTACTACTTCCTTTTTTCACATTTATAGGACTCTCTCTCTCTCTCTCTCTCTCTCTCTCTCTCTCTCTCTCTCTCTCTGTACAAGCATGTTGCTAAAATTCCTTTCCTCCTTTTAAACATTTCTCACTCTCTCTCTGTCTGTCTCTCTCTCTCTCTCTCTCTCTCTCTCTCTCTCTCTCTCTCTCTCTCTCTCTCTCTCTCTCTATGTGTGTGTGTGTACAAGCATGTTGCTAAAATTCCTTTGCTTCTCTCTCTCTCTCTCTCTCTTAAGGAGTTTCATGTTGAGGATGAATCGTAGTCGACTGTAATGCAATCACTAACCTCCTCCCTCCCCCTTAGCCCTCCCTTTTTACCACCCCCTGCTAAATCCCACCCTTGATTGCTTACAAAGGATGAGATGGCAAATTCTCTCTCTCTCTCTCTCTCTCTCTCTCTCTCTCTCTCTCTCTCTCTCTCTCTCTCAGGGAAAACTGAGCGTTTCCCTCCCAAGTTTGAATGGTCAGGAAACAGTTATGCTATAGCTTCTTGTTGTTCCCCCCTCCCACCCACCCCTTTCTTTCCAATTACCCACCCCCCCTCCACCTCCCCACCACTTCTCCTGTATAAGTCTTCCTCGTCTTCTGAAACAAACTACGCATTTGTGGCTGTGATGTCGAATTCCCCCATCAATGCCACCACCCCTCCCCCCCCCCCCTCTTATACCCCCCCCCTACCCCAACACCGAATGACTCACCCTCTTGACTTAACTCTTGTTGATATCTCCCTTTATTTTTTTTCATTCTACTCCCCTTTTCCCATTTCTATTTTTCCTTCTTTTATTTTTTTTTTTCACATGTGACTGAAAGCAACTTCCTTTATTGTGCCTTGTTTCGAAGGCACTTGTCTTGATGGTTTTGCTTCTCTAAAGAATCTGCTTGTTCCAATGGATTTAAATTGCTTTTAGTTTATTTTGGTATAGTTCGGCCCTTGAGGTCTTTTGGTTTGTTAGTTTTCATAGTTTATATAGGAAATATTTATTTTAATATTACATTTCTTAATATATTTTATTTTTCCTTGTTTCTTTTCCTCACTGGGCTATTTTCCCTTTTGGGGCCCGTGGGTTTATAGCATCCTGCTTTTGCAACTAAGGTTATAGCTTAGCAAGTAATAATAATAATAATAATAATAATAATAATAGTAAAGGTTATTGCCTTTTCTTAGCTAGAACTAAGGATGGAATTTTCAATATTACATTAAATAATTATTGAAGAATTAAAGAATGATTATTGTATAATTCACTGTAAGAATCCTCTCTTGAGAGGTTTATATATTCATTAAGATAATTATAGAAGTATATGATGTAAAATTGCATAATAGTGCTTGAAAGTTGTATGTCATGTTTGAGAGAGAGAGAGTTTTCAAAGTATTATATAACGTTACTTTTGCATTCCACCATGCATAGTCATGTATGCAGGCATTGTGCAACGAGAGAGAGAGAGAGAGAGAGAGAGAGAGAGAGAGAGAGAGAGATACTTTTCCAAGTATTATATAACGTTACTTTGCATTCCTTCATGCATACCCATGTATGCACGCATTGTGCAATGAGAGAGAGAGAGAGAGAGAGAGAGAGAGAGAGAGAGAGAGAGAGAGAGAGAGAGTTTTCCAAGTATTATATAACGTTACTTTTGCATTCCACCATGCATAGTCATGTATGCAGGCATTGTGCAACGAGAGAGAGAGAGAGAGAGAGAGAGAGAGAGAGAGAGAGAGAGGAGAGAGAGAGAGAGTTTTCCAAGTATTATATAACGTTACTTTTGCATTCCACCATGCATAGTCATGTATGCAGGCATTGTGCAACGAGAGAGAGAGAGAGAGAGAGAGAGAGAGAGAGAGAGAGAGAGAGAGAGTACTTTTCCAAGTATTATATAACGTTACTTTTGCATTCCACCATGCATAGTCATGTATGCAGGCATTGTGCAACGAGAGAGAGAGAGAGAGAGAGAGAGAGAGAGAGAGAGAGAGAGAGAGAGAGAGAGAGAGAGAGATACTTTTCCAAGTATTATATAACGTTACTTTTGCATTCCACCATGCATAGTCATGTATGCAGGCATTGTGCAACGAGAGAGAGAGAGAGAGAGAGAGAGAGAGAGAGAGAGAGAGAGAGAGAGAGAGGAGAGAGAGAGAGAGAGATACTTTTCCAAGTATTATATAACGTTACTTTTGCATTCCACCATGCATAGTCATGTATGCAGGCATTGTGCAACGAGAGAGAGAGAGAGAGAGAGAGAGAGAGAGAGAGAGAGAGTATGCAGGCATTGTGCAACGAGAGAGAGAGAGAGAGAGAGAGAGAGAGAGAGAGAGAGAGAGTATGCAGGCATTGTGCAACGAGAGAGAGAGAGAGAGAGAGAGAGAGAGAGAGAGAGAGAGAGAGATACTTTTCCAAGTATTATATAACGTTACTTTTGCATTCCACCATGCATAGTCATGTATGCAGGCATTGTGCAACGAGAGAGAGAGAGAGAGAGAGAGAGAGAGAGAGAGAGTTTTCCAAGTATTATATAACGTTACTTTTGCATTCCACCATGCATAGTCATGTATGCAGGCATTGTGCAACGAGAGAGAGAGAGAGAGAGAGAGAGAGAGATACTTTTCCAAGTATTATATAACGTTACTTTTGCATTCCACCATGCATAGTCATGTATGCAGGCATTGTGCAACGAGAGAGAGAGAGAGAGAGAGAGAGAGAGAGAGAGAGAGAGAGAGAGAGAGAGAGAGAGAGAGAGAGATACTTTTCCAAGTATTATATAACGTTACTTTTGCATGCTTTCATGCAGTCATTTATGCACGCATTGTGGAATGAGAGAGAGAGAGAGAGAGAGAGAGAGAGAGAGAGAGAGTTTTCCAAGTATTATATAACGTTACTTTTGCATTCCTTCATGCATAGTCATGTATGCAGGCATTGTGCAATGAGAGAGAGAGAGAGAGAGAGAGAGAGAGAGAGAGAGAGTACTTTTCCAAGTATTATATAACGTTACTTTTGCATTCCACCATGCAGTCATGTATTGTGCAATGAACACGCATTATTCTCTATGCCTTGCCCACTTGTGTCGACTGAGAACGATATCGTGGCCTGAAAAAAAAAGAAAAAAAAAGAGAGAGAGACAGAGATATTTGAAAGAGTCGATGACCTTCGCATACTCATGTGTTGAGAATGAATGCACGTTTAAAAGAAGGCGTTTTATTTAGTACACAGACGTGACATTCTCTCTCTCTCTCTCTCTCTCTCTCTCTCTCTCTCTCTCTCTCTCTCTCTTGCTGACTGGTTGCTATACACTTAAAGCTGCTTGTGTTGATGTTACGATATATTTTTATTTTGTTTTTTTATTAGTTTTTTTTTTTTTTAAGTTGGCGTTGCAACAACTTCGGGTAATTTACATAAATGTTCGACACAACGCCTAGGATCGTCAGAGACATGTATTTTAAAATGAGTGAGAAAATATGAGAGATGTCTTTTAAAAGGAATTATAAAGTATGAGAGATGTCTTTTAAAATGAGTTATGAAGTATGAGAGATGTCTTTTTAGAATAAGTTTAAAAGTATGAGAGATGTCTTTTTAAAATTAGCTTTAAAGTATGAGAGATGTCTTTAAAATTAGCTTTAAAGTATGAGAGATGTCTTTTTAAAATAAGTTATAAAGTATGAGAGATTTCTTTTAAAATGAGTTATAAAGTATGAGAGATGTCTTTTAAAATGGATTTTAAAGTATGAGAGATGTCTTTTTAAAATGAGTTGTAAAGTTTGAGATATGTCTTTTTAAATTGAGTTGTAAAGTATGAGAGATGTCTTTTAAAATGGGGTATAAAGTATGAGAGATGTCTTTTTAAAATGAGTTGTAAAGTTTGAGCTATGTCTTTTTAAATTGAGTTGTAAAGTATGAGAGATGTCTTTTTAAATTGAGTTGTTAAGTATGAGAGATGACTTTTAAAATGAGGTATAAAATATGAGAGATGTCTTTTAAAATGAGAGATGTCTTTTTAAAATGAGTTTTAAAGTATGAGAGATGTCTTTTTAAATTTAGTTGTTAAGTATGAGAGATGTCTTTTTAAATTGAGTTGTAAAGTATGAGAGATGTCTTTTTGAAATGAGTTATAAAGTATGAGAGATGTCTTTTTAAAATGAGTTGTAAAGTGTGAGAGATGTCTTTTTGAAATGAGTTGTAAAGTGTGAGAGATGTCTATTTGAAATGAGTTATTAAGTATGAGAGATGTCTTTTTAAAATGAGTTGTAAAGTTTGAGCTATGTCTTTTTAAATTGAGTTGTAAAGTATGAGAGATGTCTTTTTAAATTGAGTTGTTAAGTGTGAGAGATGTCTTTTTTAAATGAGTTTTAAAGTATGAGAGATGTCTTTTTAAATTGAGTTGTAAAGTATGAGAGATGTCTTTTTAAATTGAGTTGTTAAGTGTGAGAGATGTCTTTTTGAAATGAGTTATAAAGTATGAGAGATGTCTTTTTAAATTGAGTTATAAAGTATGAGAGATGTCTTTTTAAATTGAGTTATAAAGTATGAGAGATGTCTTTTTAAATTGAGTTGTAAAGTATGAGAGATGTCTTTTTAAATTGAGTTGTTAAGTGTGAGAGATGTCTTTTTGAAATGAGTTATAAAGTATGAGAGATGTCTTTTTAAATTGAGTTATAAAGTATGAGAGATGTCTTTTTAAATTGAGTTGTAAAGTATAAGAGATGTCTTTTTAAATTGAGTTGTAAAGTATGAGAGATTTATTTCAAAATGAGTTGTAAAGTATGAGAGATGTCTTTTAAAATAAGATATAAAATGTGTGAGAGATCTCTTAAAATGAGTTATAAAGTATGAGAGATGTCTTTTTAAAATGGATTATAAAGTATGAGAGATTTCTTTCAAAATGGGTTGTAAAGTATGAGAGATGTCTTTTAAAATAAGTTATAAAATATGAGAGATGCCTTTTAAAATGAGTTATAAAGTATGAGAGATGCCTTTTGGAGTGAGTTATAAAATATGAAAGATGCCTTTTGAAATGAGGTATGAAATATGAGAGATGTCTTTTAAAATGAGTTATAAAGTATGGGAGATGTTTTTGAAAATGGGTTATAAAATATGGGAGATGTTGTTTAAAATAAGTTTTAAAGTAGGGGAGATGTTTTTTAAAATGGCTCATAAAATATGGGAGATGTCTTTTAAAATGAGTTATAAAATAAGGGAGATGTTTTTAAAAATGAGTTATAAAATATGGTTCAAGGTTCAATTTGTACCGTTTGAAACATAAGTCAACTTTCCTTTCGTTATATTAACTTTGGTTCGATATTCTTTAAGATGTAATTCAAGCCACATTCAAAGGTCTTTGAAGATGTATTTTGGACATTGCACAAGTGTATGAAATATAATGTAATATTTCCAAGTAAGAATTAAACCTGTTTTTCAATCGATTAGAATATATTCAAAATGTAACTCAAATTTCATCCACTGATAAATAATGGAAATTAACATTTCATGCAATATTCATATATGTTCAAAATCAAATTTTATTCAAGTATCCCTCTTTATTAATAATGAGCAAGTGGCTGGATATATATATATATATATATATATATATATATATATATATATATATGTGTGTGTGTGTGTGTGTGTGTATGTGTGTATATATATATATATATATATATATATATATATATGTGTGTGTGTGTGTGTAAATATATATATATATATATATATATATATATATATATATATATATATATATATATACACACATATATATATAGGATCACGGTCAACGGCTTTGTCAGATGAATAACTACTCGTTTTTCCCTTTCCCTGTGATAAGGGAAAGAGGGAGTAGCCATACGCTGATGAAGGTTGAACCCTGAGAGGAAAGGTAAAGAGTGTGGGAAGGGTTGATTTTGTGTGTACGTGCGCATATCTATCTAAACATTTCATCATCATCTCCTCCTACGCCTATTGACGCCAAGGGCCTCGGTTAGATTTCGCCAGTCGTCACTATCTTGAGCTTTTAATTCAATACTTCTCCATTCATCATTTACTTCGCTCTTCATAGTCCTCAACTATGTAGGCCTGGGTCGTCCAACTTTTCTAGTGCCTTGTGGAGCCCAGCTGAACGTGTAGTGAACTAATCTCTCTTGGGGAGTGCGAAGAGCATGCCTGAACCATCTCCATCATGATCTCATCCATATACGGCACTCGAGTAATCTCTCTTTTAGTTTCATTTCTAATCCTGCCCTGACATTTAACTTCCAATATCCTTCTGAGGGCTTTGTTCTCAAATCTACTAATTTTATTGGAGATTGTTTCATTGTCATACCATGACTCATGTCCATGTAGTAACACCGAAATCACTAAACATATATAGCCTGATTTTTATATGTAATTTCAGGCGATTTGATTTCCGAATTTTACTTAACCTAGCCATTGTCTGATTTGCTTTTTTCAATCTTTCACTAAACTCTAATTCTAATTCTATTGGAGATCATATTTCTGAAATAGTCTACTTAAATGATTCTACCTCATTAATCCTTTCTTCTTCCAATGATATTTTATCTTCCATTGCATACTCCGTTCTCATTATCTCTCTCTTTCTTCTATATATCTTGAGCCCAACCTCATGTGATATTTCATACATTCTGGTAAGCAAGTATTGCAAATCCTGTTGTGATCTGCTAACAAGGACAGCATCATCATCAACCTCTAGGTCTGTTAATTTCCTGTAGGACTCTCCACAAAATTGGCCTGTGCACACTATCAAAGGCTTTTTCATAGTCCACAAATGCAATTAAAAGTGGATTGCTATATTCTACGCATTGCTGTACAACATGTCTCAAAATGAAAATTTCGTCAGTGCAACTTATTAAATACGTATATTGTTTTTTTTTTGTTTTTTTATTGATGAATGTTCGTGCTAGAGCAATCACATACTTGGCCTGTCCCTGAAATTCCCTGATTTTTTAAACATTTTATTGAGGAATGTTCGTGCTAGAGCAATCACGTGCTTGGCCTGTCCCTGAAATTCCCTGATTGTTTAAACATTTTATTGAGGAATGTTCGTGCTAGAGCAATCACGTGCTTGGCCTGTCCCTGAAATTTCCTGATTGTTTAAACATTTCATTGATGAATGTTCGTGCTAGAGCAATCACGTGCTTGGCCTGTCCCTGAAATTCCCTGATTGTTTAAACATTTCATTGATGAATGTTCGTGCTAGAGCAATCACGTGCTTGGCCTGTCCCTGAAATTCCCTGATTGTTTAAACATTTCATTGATGAATGTTCGTGCTAGAGCAATCACGTGCTTGGCCTGTCCCTGAAATTCCCTGATTGTTTAAACATTTTATTGAGGAATGTTCGTGCTAGAGCAATCACGTGCTTGGCCTGTCCCTGAAATTCCCTGATTGTTTAAACATTTTATTGATGAATGCTCGTGCTAGAGCAATCACGTGCTTGACCTGTCCCTGAAATTCCCTGATTGTTTAAAAATTTTATTGATGAATGCTCGTGCTAGAGCAATCACGTGCTTGACCTGTCCCTGAAATTCCCTGATTGTTTAAACATTTTATTGATGAATGTTCGTGCTAGAGCAATCACGTGCTAGACCTGTCCCTGAAATTTCCTGATTGTTTAAACATTTCATTGATGAATGTTCGTGCTAGAGCAATCACGTGCTTGGCCTGTCCCTGAAATTCCCTGATTGTTTAAACATTTCATTGATGAATGTTCGTGCTAGAGCAATCACGTGCTTGGCCTGTCCCTGAAATTCCCTGATTGTTTAAACATTTCATTGATGAATGTTCGTGCTAGAGCAATCACGTGCTTGGCCTGTCCCTGAAATTTCCTGATTGTTTAAACATTTCATTGATGAATGTTCGTGCTAGAGCAATCACGTGCTTGGCCTGTCCCTGAAATTCCCTGATTGTTTAAACATTTCATTGATGAATGTTCGTGCTAGAGCAATCACGTGCTTGGCCTGTCCCTGAAATTCCCTGATTGTTTAAACATTTTAGTGATGAATGTTCGTGCTAGAGCAATCACGTGCTTGGCCTGTCCCTGAAATTCCCTGATTGTTTAAACATTTCATTGATGAATGTTCGTGCTAGAGCAATCACGTGCTTGGCCTGTCCCTGAAATTTCCTGATTGTTTAAACATTTCATTGATGAATGTTCGTGCTAGAGCAATCACGTGCTTGGCCTGTCCCTGAAATTCCCTGATTGTTTAAACATTTCATTGATGAATGTTCGTGCTAGAGCAATCACGTGCTTGGCCTGTCCCTGAAATTCCCTGATTGTTTAAACATTTTATTGATGAATGTTCGTGCTAGAGCAATCACGTGCTTGACCTGTCCCTGAAATTCCCTGATTGTTTAAAAATTTTATTGATGAATGCTCGTGCTAGAGCAATCACGTGCTTGACCTGTCCCTGAAATTCCCTGATTGTTTAAACATTTTATTGATGAATGTTCGTGCTAGAGCAATCACGTGCTAGACCTGTCCCTGAAATTTCCTGATTGTTTAAACATTTTATTGATGAATGTTCGTGCTAGAGCAATCACGTGCTTGACCTGTCCCTGAAATTCCCTGATTGTTTAAACATTTTATTGATGAATGTTCGTGCTAGAGCAATCACGTGCTTGACCCCTCCCTGAAATTCCCTGATTGTTTAAACATTTTATTGATGAATGTTCGTGCTAGAGCAATCACATGCTAGACCTGTCCCTGAAATTTCCTGATTTTTTAAACATTTTATTGATGAATGTTCGTGCTAGAGCAATCACGTGCTTTACCTGTCCCTGAAATTTCCTGATTTTTTAAACATTTTAGTGATGAATGTTCGTGCTAGAGCAATCACGTGCTTGGCCTGTCCCTGAAATTTCCCTGATTGTTTAAACATTTTAGTGATGAATGTTCGTGCTAGAGCAATCACGTGCTTGGCCTGTCCCTGAAATTTCCCTGATTGTTTAAACATTTTAGTGATGAATGTTCGTGCTAGAGCAATCACGTGCTTGGCCTGTCCCTGAAATTTCCCTGATTGTTTAAACATTTTAGTGATGAATGTTCGTGCTAGAGCAATCACATGCTAGACCTGTCCCTGAAATTTCCTGATTTTTTAAACATTTTATTGATGAATGTTCGTGCTAGAGCAATCACGTGCTTTACCTGTCCCTGAAATTTCCTGATTTTTTAAACATTTTATTGATGAATGTTCGTGCTAGAGCAATCACGTGCTTGGCCTGTCCCTGAAATTTCCCTGATTGTTTAAACATTTTATTGATGAATGTTCGTGCTAGAGCAATCACGTGCTTTACCTGTCCCTGAAATTTCCTGATTTTTTAAACATTTTAGTGATGAATGTTCGTGCTAGAGCAATCACGTGCTTGGCCTGTCCCTGAAATTTCCCTGATTGTTTAAACATTTTATTGATGAATGTTCGTGCTAGAGCAATCACGTGCTTTGCCTGTCCCTGAAATTTCCCTGATTGTTTAAACATTTTAGTGATGAATGTTCGTGCTAGAGCAATCACGTGCTTGACCTGTCCCTGAAATTTCCCTGATTGTTTAAACATTTTAGTGATGAATGTTCGTGCTAGAGCAATCACGTGCTTTGCCTGTCCCTGAAATTTCCCTGATTGTTTAAACATTTTAGTGATGAATGTTCGTGCTAGAGCAATCACGTGCTTGGCCTGTCCCTGAAATTTCCCTGATTGTTTAAACATTTTAGTGATGAATGTTCGTGCTAGAGCAATCACATGCTAGACCTGTCCCTGAAATTTCCTGATTTTTTAAACATTTTATTGATGAATGTTCGTGCTAGAGCAATCACGTGCTTTACCTGTCCCTGAAATTTCCTGATTTTTTAAACATTTTATTGATGAATGTTCGTGCTAGAGCAATCACATGCTTGACCTGTCCCTGAAATTTCCTGATTTTTTAAACATTTTATTGATGAATGTTCGTGCTAGAGCAATCACGTGCTTGACCTGTCCCTGAAATTTCCTGATTTTTTAAACATTTTATTGATGAATGTTCGTGCTAGAGCAATCACGTGCTTGACCTGTCCCTGAAATTTCCTGATTTTTTAAACATTTTATTGATGAATGTTCGTGCTAGAGCAATCACATACTTGGCCTGTCCCTGAAATTCCCTGATTTTTTAAACATTTTATTGATGAATGTTCGTGCTAGAGCAATCACATACTTGGCCTGTCCCTGAAATTCCCTGATTTTTTAAACATTTTATTGATGAATGTTCGTGCTAGAGCAATCACGTGCTTGACCTGTCCCTGAAATTTTCTGATTTTTTAAACATTTTATTGATGAATGTTCGTGCTAGAGCAATCACGTGCTAGACCTGTCCCTGAAATTTCCTGATTTTTTAAACATTTCACAGTGCATTATTATGACTTTAGATACCAGAAATTCAATGCAAATCCTTGGATGATATATTTTATGAAAATACGGATATTCGTACTTTACGAATTACCTCAAAATTTCCTTTATAACCCAAATTTTCAAAAATACTTCAATTCCGAATCCTCTTCTTTTAACTGATAGGAAAGATGTGTGAAAGGAGAATAAGGGTAGTTAGCTAACTAACCATGATAAGGAGTAGTTTGGAAAGTTGAGTATTGGTTAGAGTGGTGTAAAGCGCAGTTCAACCACAATTTCATACATTTTTCTTAACCCTTTTACCCCCAGGCTATTTGGAAATTTCCAACCCTTAACCCCCAAGGGGTTATTTTTTCCCCCAGCACATTTTGCAGTATATATTTTTTAAATTGCTCTAACAGCCTTAATTTTTGCCATAGAGAGGTCAGGTTGGTCTCATTCTCTTGGAAAATGTCTGAATTTTCTCAAAAAATTATCAATTTATAGCATTTTTTTGCAAGGACCTACCGGTACGTCCATGTGGGTAAAAGACTTAATATTAAGTTATATATTTATTATTTTACATTATATTAAAAAGAAAATTCTTCTAATTTACATTTCCCACAAGAACATTTCTTAGGTTGAGTTTCGTACTGAGAATTATGAAAATTTTATCATGTGTTAGCAATTTGTAAGAACCTCAAAAAAAAAAAAAAAAAATTCCTTTTGAAGTGTTGTGATTGTGTTGGTGTCTTGTGACGCTGATGGGATTTGCCTCGTTTCACAAGACATGTGTTGGGTCAGACAGTCCTCAGCACTAACGTCATCAGAATCTCGACGTGAGAGAGAGAGAGAGAGAGAGAGAGAGAGAGAGAGAGAGAGAGAGAGAGAACTAAATGCCGCAGCCCACAATTTGTACCCACGAGGTATCACGTTGTCATAAGAGCCTTAGCCCTGCCCTCTGTCGCTGTATCACATAGTTTCTGTGTTACGCTGTTCATAAATGAGCCTGGATTAAAGTGTCTTATTCTGTGTTTGTTTGTGTTTTTATTTTTATTTTCTGGAACCAAGTGACGCCAGATAATTTACGAACAATCATTTAGTTGGTACAGATGGATGGTGGTTTGCGATGGACATGTGATGTCACGCAATGTCTTAATCATCATTTTCGTTTTTTTTTTTTTTTTTTTTTTTTTTTTTTTTTTTCATTGATGATTGCATGCATATCAAATATTGTCTCGATTCTAGTTATGTGTCTGTTTTTACTGTTACAGAAGTATGCCTGCCTTTGATGGCTGATGTCACGCATTTGTTTTGCTGCTGTGAAGGTGTGGGCATCGGGCCTTGTGTTGTGTCATATTTTGCTACTAGAGAATGTTGTGTGGGTTTGTTCTCGCATTATCTTAAGGTCGCTTAGGAAAGGCAGAGGAAAGGGATATGACAATGCACCAGAGACAGGACAAAGTGCCCTAACCCCATCTCCATCAAGGTAGGCCCAGGGTCGGACAGGCAATGACTGCTGATGATTCAGCAGGTAGACCTGTATTCTCCCCTATCCTTAGCTCACAAT
>NC_090763.1:62708987-62711487 GCF_036898095.1 Palaemon carinicauda
TCTTAATCAATCAATCAATCAATCAATTATAGTTATTACCGTGGCACAACATTGACGTCTTTGTGCTTTTGAATATATATATATATATATATATATATATATATATATACAGTATATATATATATATATATATATATATATATATATATATATATATATATATATATTTAAATATATATATATGTATATATATATTTAGATATATATGTATATATATATTTAGATATATATATATATATATATATATATATATATATATATATATATATATATATATGTATATATATATATATATATGTGTGTGTGTGTGTGTGTGTGAGTGTGTCGGGGGTGTTCAGAACACAGCTATTTTAGTTGATTTAGTCTACATTTTGCAGTGTACTTATAAAATTTAATAAAATTCTCTCTCTCTCTCTCTCTCTCTCTCTCTCTCTCTCTCTCTCTCACACACACACACACACACACACACATGAGCGCGCGTTTTTTGTGTGTGTATGTGTGAAGAAAAAGACTGAGAGAGAGAGATGGTGCGTGCAAGTGGGGGGGAGTGTGTGTACGTGCGTCTGTGTGAGTGAGTGACTGTTAGTGCATCATGTGCACTCTCACTGACGGGCAATTCCCTTGTTGTGAGATCTTTGAACCCGTAGACGAAACAGACTCGGTCGATGTTTACCTTCCTTGACGGGGAATCGAACTCACACAGGTGATGTAAGCAAAGTTCACTGATCCCCTTCGCCAATTAATCAAAATTGTTTAGTTTTTGTTTTTTTTTTTTTTTCCATGAGTGATTGGGTTGTGGCTTCCTTTGGTCTTGAAGTTGTTTGTTCCTAAATAAGTATGTGTGTGTAAGCTATTTTGTAGACAAATGGGTTATTTCGTGAGTTTTGAAATTCGAGGTAAAGTTTTGTATCGTGACTCCAAAGTTTTTTTTTTCCTGTATTTCGAAAAATGTTTTCTGTATTTCGAAAAATTTGAATTTTTTTTCCTATAATAATTAAAATAATAATAATAATATAAATAATAATAATAATAACAAAAATAGTAATAATAATAATAATAATAATAATAATAATAATAATAATAATAATAATAATAATAAAAATATAAATAATAATAATAATAATAATAATAATAATAATAATAATAATAATAATAATAATAATGTTGGCACCTGGCAAAGCTGTTAGCGTCGACTAACTCTACAAGAACAGTAACAACTTTGATATTATTAACTTTACAGGCTCTAATAATAAAACATTATTAACTGTGCAGTTAAACATTACAGCCACAGATACTGGCCTAGAGGGACACACGGTAGAGCCTGGACCTCCACCGTGGCAGCTTATTTCTTGACCTTTTGCTTGACCTTGACCTTGACCTTTGACCTGAACATGGATTGATTGGCGTGGATATTCATACACTCAAATATGAACCAAGTTTAAAGTCTGTGTGACAACGATGTCCAAACTTATGGATGATTACGTGAATTAGACATATGGCTTGACTGTGACCTTGACCTTTGACATTTCCATCCTTTTACATAACAATTAATCTCTGCAAGTTTCTTTACTTTATGATTAAAATTGTTGTCATGAAGCTGTTCACAAATAAACACACACACACACACACACACGCGCGCGCGCGCAAACAGGTGGTAAAACTTCTAAAATCGTTGGCTGAGGTAAATATGAGAGTGAAAAGCCCATTTTGGGAAGATGGCTGTACTGGATATCGACTTTTCTTGTTGGAATCAAAATTTACTCGGAGAAAGTTACTTTGCCCAAAGAAAAGCTGATAACTTTCACATTTCTTTACAATACATGGTAGTGTGTATCCACATATTTTCCCCGTTTTAAGGACAATACGCAGTGTTTAATAAATTTACGGTTAGACTTGCATTCGTCTAAGTCTGGTCAGGATTTTTCACAGCTGACCTCTGAATGAATAATTATAATAGGAGCATTTAAAGTCCTGGGGCACACACACACACACACACACACACACACACACACACACACACACACAGATTACCGGGCCTAAGACAGTCAGTCATAGCCCATTTCCTGGCTTGAGGAAGGTACGATAAGTACCTTGCTGTCTTTATCTCCTTTTTTGTTACCTTAATTTATGGTAGTAATTGTACAACTTATTAAAATAACGAAATGGAAAATGATTTTATTATTTTCTTTAATCTGGTGTCACAATAACAGCTTTACCGCCATCTATTAGAAAATAACAATAACAAGAGTTGAAAGTAATATCCTAGTTAACGTTTGAAAGACCTATTTAAAAAGATATTTGTGAAGAGTGAATTCTTTTGTTCATTGTAAAAGAATCGAGGTGTTTAAAAGTTGAAGTATAGAGGTCGCTCATGAATGGCAGAGGCAATGGACAGCGCCCAAGACCCCTCTCCACCCAAGCAAGGGCCAAGGAGGGCAAGGCAATGGTTGCTGATTACTCAGCACGTAAACTTATAGGCTCCTTGGCTCACAAGGATGGT
>NC_090763.1:62723987-62748987 GCF_036898095.1 Palaemon carinicauda
GCTGGGTGGTGATGGTGGGAAGACTGTAGTATGGTCGTTCACAGCAACACAGCAAACTTACCTGTTATGGGTGGCCCAGACTAGTACAGCTCTGCTGCTACAGGCGACATATAAACCCTTTCACCGCAAGGTATCCCCATCCAGAAAGGCTATATATGTACGTGAATATATATATATATATATATATATATATACATACACATATGGGAGTGTGTGCGAATGCTAAGTTTTTAAAGTTTGCAAATCTTGTATTCAGTTACAATTGTGAATTGTGTAAGCGAAAATGTACACATACAAAACAACGCGTATGTTTACGGTTACACCTTTGATATGCGCCGCTAGCTTATGAAAGATGCCCCTCCTTATAGAGTGATAAATCGTAATTGCATATTTTCTTTTGCAACGGCGTGTGTGCAACTGATACGAAATGGCAACGAAGCAAACTCAAGCCTGACTTGCAAGCGGCGACCCGCAGTTCAAGCACTTTCTTTTGGCAAACGCATTCTTCTTCACGTTTGGCTCGAACACAGATGAACAGATTGGGGGTCTTAGAGTGAACACTTCTCCTCCTCTTACTATTACTACTCTTATTCCTCCTCCTCTTCCCTCTCTTTCTGATCCTCCTTCTCCTCCTATTACTCCTCATCCTTTTCCCCCTCTTTATTATCCTCCTCCTCCTCTTACTCTTCCTCCTCTTCCCCCTCCTCCTCCTCTTACTCTTCCTCCTCTTCCCCCTCCTCCTCCTCTTCCCCATCTTTCTTATCCTCCTTCTCCTCTTACTCTTCCTCTTCTTCCCCCTCTTTCGTATCCTCCTCCTCCTCTTACTCCTCCTCCTTTTCCCCATCTTTCTTATCCTCCTTCTCCTCTTACTCCTCCTCCCCCTCCTCCTTCTTCCCCTTGTTTTACCTCCTCCTCCTCCCCTTCTTTCTTCTTGTCCTCTTCCCTCTCTTTTTCCATCTCCTCCCCGTCTTTTCTTCTCCTCTTACCCCTCTATCTTCTCCTCTTACCCCTCTTTCTTCTCCTTTTACCCCTCTCTCTTCTCCTCTTACCCCTCTTTCTTCTCCTCTTACCTCTTTTTCTTCTCCTCTTACCCGTCTCTCTTCTCTTACCCCTTTTTCTTCTCCTTTTACACCTCTCTCTTCTTCTATTACCCCTCTTTCTTCTCCTCTTACCCCTCTTTCTTCTCCTTTTACCCCTCTCTTTTCTCCTCTTGTCCCTCTTTCTTCTCCTTATACCCCCCTTTCTTTTCTTCTTACCCCTCTCTCTTCTCCTCTTGTCCCTCTTTCTTCTCCTCTTACCCCTCTTTCTTCTCCTCTTGTCCCTCTTTCCTCTCCTTATCCCCCCCCCTTTCTTCTCTTCTTACCCCTCTCTCTTCTCCTCTTGTCCCTTTTTCTTCTCCTCTTACCCCTATTTCTTCTCCTCTTACCCCTATTTCTTCTCCTCTTACCCCTGTGTCTTTTCCTATTACCCCTGTTTCTTCTCCTTCTCCCCCTCTTACCCCTCTGTCTTTTCTTCTCACATCTCGTACTTTTCCTCCTACCCTTCTGTCTTCTCCTCTTACCCCTCTCTCTTCTCTTCTTCTCCTTTTACCCTTCTCTATTCTCCTCTTACCGCTCTTTCTTCTCTTTTTACCCCTCTTTCTTCTCCCCTTACCCCTCTTTCTTCTCCTTTTATCCCTCTTTCTTCTCCTTTTACCCCTCTTTCTTTTCGTACCCCTCTTTCTTCTCCTCTTATAACTCATTCTTCTCCTCCTCCCCCCTCTTACCCCTAGTTTCTTCTCTTCTTACGCATCTTTCTTCTCCTCTTCCCCCTCTTGCCATCTTTCTTTTCCTCCTCCCCCTCTTACCCCCTCTTTCTTCTCTTCTTACGCTTCTTTCTTCTCCTCCTCCCCCTCTTACCCCTCTTTCTTCTCCTCATATCGCTCTTAACCCTCTTTCTTCTCCTCTTACCCATCTCTCTTCTCTTCTTACCCCGCTTTCTTCTCGCCCTCTTATCCTCTTTTTTCTCCACCTCCCCCTCTTACCCCTCTGTCTTCTCTTACGCCTCCTTCTTCTCCTCCTCCGCCTCTTACCCCTCTTTCTTCTCCTCTTACGCCGCCTCCTTCTGCTCTTCTCTCCCTCTTTCTCCTCCTCCTTCTCCTCCTGATTACTAGAGCCTCTAAATCACCTCTTTTGGAAGACCCTAAATCGGTACTCTCATCTTGCCACTTACCCAAGTCTCATAGAGAGAGAGAGAGAGAGAGATTCGAATCTATCATGCGTTCAAGTGTAAAGTTGTAACGCTAAACATAAACATAATTGTAAACGAGCAACTGTAAGCTCAGTGTTTTTAAGCTTACACCAATGTTTATATGTTTGGCACTTCGGGCTGTCACACCAAGCGTTCAAGAAGGGTGACAGGCCCCGTCGTTAGATTGTTAAGGGCTGACGAATATCTCTCTCTCTCTCTCTCTCTCTCTCTCTCTCTTTCTCTCTCTCTCTCTCTCTCTCTCTCTCTATATATATATATAGGGCTTGAATAAAGTCTTAAATATATATATGTATATATATATATATATATATTTATATATATATATATATATATATACTGTAGATATATATGTAAGACTTTATTCAAACCCTATAATTACTTTCATTTTTTAAGTTTATCTTAGAAGGATCTCTCTCTCTCTCTCTCTCTCTCTCTCTCTCTCTCTCTCTCTCAAATTGCTCTAACGTTTAGCTTTTCAACAACCTTTTCCTTGTTCTTTGGATTTTGGCGTTCGTAGTGTTTTTATTATTGTTGTTGTTGTTGTTGTTGTTATTGTTACTAATAACATGGCGTGTTAACTGGATACTATTGACCGATGACGTTTTCGTTAGAGTTGTTAAATGTCGATGACGGAGTGTTTATGTCTTCCTTTCAAAGACTTTTTTTTTTCTTATTCAAGCCTTAGAATTTATTTCAGTTTTCGGAGTCTGATTTGATGGGTCTCTCTCTCTCTCTCTCTCTCTCTCTCTCTCTCTCTCTATATATATATATATATATATTTATATTTATATTTATATATATATTTATATATATGTATAAATATATTTGTATATATATGTATGTATATATATATAAATATATATATGTATATATATATGTGTGTGTATGTGTATTTTTTTACCACACGTACAAGCAAATATATTGTATTGATTTGTAAGACATATTTTTGACAGTTATGAAGAACACAATATGATCATTTGTGTATAATTACTTCTATTTATCTCGAGAGGGGGAAGAATCTTTTGTTAAGCTCTCTAATGTTTCTTGCTTATTTATTCTACATTGTGTCTAAAAAGAGCATTCCCCCCCCCAAAAAAAAAAAATGCAAACCTCCGCCAATGCTATATAAACTTCGTTAATCATACCACAAATTACTAGTCTTTCACGAATATTCTGTGATGTGAATAGCATAGTTGATGGTTCATTACTCCTCGCCTCTTTCTATCACATGAATAAAGTCTCACATTTCTTTGTAAACAAGTTAGGACCAATAGATATAAATGCATGTCTGAAAAATGATAGCAAAAGGTTTTATAGCTGGTTTCTTCATTTACATCACTAATGAACACACACATACACATACACAGACATATATATATATGTATATATATATACACAGACATATATATATATGTATATATATATATATATATATATAGATATATATATATCTTATCGCTGGTTTCTTCATTTACATCACTAATGAACACACACACATACACATACACAGACATATATATATATGTATATATATATATATATATACTGTATATATATATGCATATATATGTATATATATACATATATATGTATGTATATTTATGCATATATATGTGTATATGTATATATATATATATATATATATGCATATATATGTGTGTATATAAATATATATATATATATATATGTATGTATATAAATATATATATATATAATATATGTATATATATATATATGTATATATATATATATATATATATTTATATATGGGTATGCATATATATGTATATATGTGTGTATACATAAACATATACATATATATATATCCCTTTCTGACTGTGGATACATTAACTTGGTGAAAGGGATTGTGTATCGCACCTATCAGCAAAACGGTACTAGTCATGCCCAACCATACAAGGTTGGTTTGCTGTGAGCGATCAGACTGAAGTCTCCCACCATCACCAATCCACAGTGGTGAACATGACGATGAAACCTGGCCAAACCCCAGACATAAATAAGGACATGTCTGAGGCTTTTGTCTTGCAATGAATTAGAAACGCGGCTGCATTTGGTCTTGTTGTTTGTATATATATATATATATATATATCAGCCTGGACGATGGTTAGTCTAAACATTGAGTTCATCATCCGTAGAATATTCTTGCAAAATAATAGAGAAATCTGGTATCTCTCTTGTGATATGTTATGTTACCCATTTTTTTCGGGGCTCAAAGTGTCACCTCACTAAGCCTTAGACCTGAGTTTGTTAAATTGTTTATACAATCAACAATATATTTATCGTGAATAGAAATTTGGATGAAATTATATTAATTCTAATTTCTTCCTAATTCTAAGATCTTGTAATATTTGGAGTGTTTTTTTTTATTTGTTACAGTTTTAATCTCTCTCTCTCTCTCTCTCTCTCTCTCCTCTCTCTCTCTCTCTCTCTCATATGATGTTACATGTGATAGAGGCCATATCATTCATCAAGGATGTTCTCAGCGCTTTCACTTTGTTAAAAGTTTTGCTATCTATCTCTCTCTCTTATCTCTCTCTCTCTCTCTCTCTCTCTCTCTCTCTCTCACATGTGTTACTATGCGCAGAGGATATATCATTCATCAAAGCAACGCTTAACCTTCCCAACCAGCTGCTCCTTCGTCCTGTACTTGGCATTTTGCTTGCTTGCTTGAATTTTTTTTTTCTCTCAGTCGCTTTTGCTTCGTCGTCTTTTATTCCTCTGGATTTGCTCCTGCTATATCGTTTCCAACTGCGTTACTCTGTATCTTTTATTATTTGCTTTTATTACTTAGACCTTAGAACTCTGTGGTCAACCTGCTAATTGATGTTTATAATATATCACTGATATTATTGCATAATTCATCTTCTTCTTTTTTTTTTCCCGGTGTCAAAAGTGTAAGATCACTGTACCCTTATTGTAACTCTGTATATGGCTTTTGCTGAAATAAAGATTATTATTATTATTATTATTATTATTATTATTATTATTTGCTTTGATTTTATTTTCATTTTCATGTTTTTGGGGGATTTTGGTCAAACTATGGCCTGTGATTTGAAAACGAAAGTTCCAAAGCGCCTCCCGTGTCAAGGAATTTCATCTATCCGATAGTTTAGTTAACATTTATCATTGAATACCTGTTCTATCTAAAGGTCTGAAGAGAAATGTTTGCTGTATGTGGATATACATGCATGAATTTATTTGTATTTGTTTGAAAATCATATATGTGTCAGCACTTATCCTAGCATGCTCTTGAAATATGACATTATATATACAGTATATATATATATATATATATATATATATATATATACGTTTGTGTTTGAAATTCATATACTGTATATGCCAGCACTTATATTAGTATGCTTTTGAAATATGACCATATATATATATATATATATATATATATATATATATATATGTGTGTGTGTGTGTGTGTGTCTGTGTGTGTGTGTGTGTGTGCGCGCGGATGTGTGTGTGAAATTCATACATATATTAGCACTCATACTTGTAGGCTCTAGAAATATATATATATATATATATATATATATATATATATATATATATATATATACATATACATATAGTAAGTGAAGTTTGTATATATACTGTACATGCATATCATTTGTATATGCAAGAATATTGTATTTGTTTGTATGACATATTTTTTGGCAGCTATGAAAGATGCAATATGATCTTTTGTGTATGAGGGTGTGTTTGTGTTTATCTTGGGAGAAGGGAGAATCTGTTGTCAAGCTTTTTAATGTTATCTTTCTTACTTATTCTTGCCTCTGAAGGTCATGGTGTCGTCATAAGATACCTGATTTACATATGTTAATCTGTGCATCATATTTATGTATGTAGTACAAACGCAGATTTATTGCTTGAAATCTGGGCTTAGAAATATCATTTACAATTGTTTACGAATGTGGTCTGCCAAAATGAGCCCAGTGTCTTGTGTTGTTATATGTTTGTCAATGTGATTTCCGTTTTGTTGTCTTCTAAGAAAGATGTTAAAAGGTTTGAAAAGTTACTCTTTTACGGTAGTTACAAGGTACACTCGGGCACACTATTCTATCTTATTTCTCTTCCTCTTGTTTTGTTAAAGTTTTTTATAGTTTATATAAGAAATATTCATTTTAATGGTGTTACTGTTATTAAAACAATTTATTTTCTTCCTTATTTCCTTTCCTCACTGGGCTGTTTTCCCTGTTGGAGCCCCTGGGCTTATAGCATCCTGCTTTTCCAACTAGGGTTGCAGCTTAGCAACTAATAATAATAATAATAATAATAATAATAATAATAATACAGTGATAATGGGCTGGAGACCAACCATCCGACCTCTATATTAAAGAGCAAGTGTTGATCACGCTGAGCGAAATTGCTAAACATGACTACTCTGTCTCTTCCCTGTAGGAGAGGTGGAGTGGTCATACCCTGGTGAGATGTGTTACCTCGAAAGGTACACTCGGAAACCACAGTCTCCCACAAATGGCCCAAACTGTCGTGTTGTTGTTATAGGAGGGACAGGGTATGAGAATATCTATCTAAACACTTAGCTGTCATTTTTAGAGGTCGCATACAATAGTATATAGATATGATCAGCGCCCAAGCCCCGTCTCACAAGCTAGGACCAAGGAGTTCCAGGCATTGACTGCTAATGACTCAGCAGGTAGACTTATATACTCCCCCAAATCCAAACCCTCTATATCTCACAAGGATGGAAAAGTTGCAGACACTGTAAGAAACTATCGAGCTTCAGACCATCCAGAACACTCGTCCAACAGATTGCCAGGCGAAGTCATTAACCCATTCTTATCTATATTGATGTAACTTCAGTGCAGATAACTTACAGAGCATCAATCGTTTTGTTTCAAGTAATCAGAATGCTCATCAGTAACACGTTGAGTACTTGTTTATTCAATGCACTCTATGGCTCAATTTTTATGAACAAGTTTTATATGCATATATATATATATATATATATATATATATATATATATATATATAATATATATATATATTGTATATATATATATATATATATATATATATTCTTTTGAATGTTCAACCGGTCGAATGCTCTTGAACGTTTTGGCAACAATTTAATTTATTTATTTATTTCGCGTCGGGCAGAAACTGATGAAAATTGAATTTCAGAAATCGATGTAACAAAGGACCTCTTGAATAACAATTACCTACCCAAGCTTAGTTACTTACCCAAGCTTAAATAACAGTCGGTTTCGACTGCTTAAATAAGTTAGGTTCCCAAGCTTAAATAACAGTCGGCTTCCCCAGCTTAATTAACAGTCAGCTTCCCCAGCTTAATTAACAGTCAGCTTCCCCAGCCTCAATTACAGTTAGCTTCCCCGGCTTCAATAACTGTCAGCTTCTCTAACTTCAATAACTGTCAACTTCCCCTGCTTCAATAGCAGTCAGCTTCCCCAGCCTCAATTACAGTTAGCTTCCCCGGCTTCAATAACTGTCAGTTTCCCCTGCTTCAATAGCAATCAGCTTCCCCAGCTTCAATAGCAGTCAGCTTCCCCAGCCTCAATTACAGTTAGCTTCCCCGGCTTCAATAACTGTCAGCTTCTCTAACTTCAATAACTGTCAGCTTCCCCAGCCTCAATTACAGTTAGCTTCCCCGGCTTCAATAACTGTCAGTTCCCCCTGCTTCAATAGCAGTCAGCTTCCCCAGCCTCAATTACAGTTAGCTTCCCCGGCTTCAATAAGTGTCAGCTTCTCTAACTTCAATAACTGTCAGCTTCCCCAGCCTCAATTACAGTTAGCTTCCCCGGCTTCAATAACTGTCAGCTTCTCTAACTTCAATAACTGTCAGCTTCCCCAGCCTCAATTACAGTTAGCTTCCCCGGCTTCAATAACTGTCAGCTTCTCTAACTTCAATAACTGTCAGCTTCCCCAGCCTCAATTACAGTTAGCTTCCCCGGCTTCAATAACTGTCAGCTTCTCTAACTTCAATAACTGTCAGCTTCCCCTGCTTCAATAGCAGTCAGCTTCCCCAGCCTCAATTACAGTTAGCTTCCCCGGCTTCAATAACTGTCAGTTCCCCCTGCTTCAATAGCAGTCAACTTCCCCAGCCTCAATTACAGTTAGGTTCCCCGGCTTCAATAACTGTCAGCTTCCCCAGTTTCAATAGCAGTCAGCTTCCCCAGCTTAAATAACAGTCAGCTTCCCAGCTTCAATAGCAGTCAGCTTCCCCAGCCTCAATTAGAGTTAGGTTCTCCGGCCTCAATAACTGTCAGCTTCCCCTGCTTCAATAGCAGTCAACTTCACCAGCTTCAATAGCAGTCAGCTTCCATAGCCTCAATTACAGTTAGCTTCCCCGGCTTCAATAATTGTCAGCTTCCCCAGTTTCAATAGCAGTCAGCTTCCCCAGCTTAAATAACAGTCAGCTTCCCAGCTTCAATAGCAGTCAGCTTCCCCAGCCTCAATTAGAGTTAGGTTCTCCGGCCTCAATAACTGTCAGCTTCCCCTGCTTCAATAGCAGTCAACTTCACCAGCTTCAATAGCAGTCAGCTTCCATAGCCTCAATTACAGTTAGCTTCCCCGGCTTCAATAACTGTCAGCTTCCCCAGTTTCAATACCAGTCAGCTTCCCCAGCTTCAATAGCAGTCAGCTTCCATAGCCTCAATTACAGTTAGCTTCCCCGGCTTCAATAACTGTCAGTTCCCCCTGCTTCAATAGCAGTCAACTTCCCCAGCCTCAATTACAGTTAGGTTCCCCGGCTTCAATAACTGTCAGCTTCCCCAGTTTCAATAGCAGTCAGCTTCCCCAGCTTAAATAACAGTCAGCTTCCCAGCTTCAATAGCAGTCAGCTTCCCCAGCCTCAATTAGAGTTAGGTTCTCCGGCCTCAATAACTGTCAGCTTCCCCTGCTTCAATAGCAGTCAACTTCACCAGCTTCAATAGCAGTCAGCTTCCATAGCCTCAATTACAGTTAGCTTCCCCGGCTTCAATAACTGTCAGCTTCCTCAGTTTCAATAGCAGTCAGCTTCCCCAGCTTCAATAGCAGTCAACTTCCCCAGCCTCAATTACAGTTAGGTTCCCCGGCTTCAATAACTGTCAGCTTCCCCAGTTTCAATAGCAGTCAGCTTCCCCAGCTTAAATAACAGTCAGCTTCCCAGCTTCAATAGCAGTCAGCTTCCCCAGCCTCAATTACAGTTAGCTTCCCCGGCTTCAGTAACTGTCAGCTTCCCCAGTTTCAATAGCAGTCAGCTTCCCCAGCTTCAATAGCAGTCAACTTCCCCAGCCTCAATTACAGTTAGCTTCCCCGGCTTCAATAACTGTCAGCTTCCCCAGTTTCAATAGCAGTCAGCTTCCCCAGCTTAAATAACAGTCAGCTTCCCAGCTTCAATAGCAGTCAGCTTCCCCAGCCTCAATTACAGTTAGCTTCCCCGGCTTCAATAACTGTCAGCTTCTCCAGCTTAAATAACAGTCAGCTTCGCCATTCTCAATTACAGTTAACTTCCCCAGTTTCAATAGCAGTCAGCTTCTCCAGCCTCAATTGCAGTTAGCTTCCTCGACTTCAAATACTGTCAGCTTCCCCTGCTTCAATAGCAATCAGATTCCCCAGCTTCAGTACCAGTCAGCTTCCCCAGCTTGAATAACTGTCAGCTTCCCCTGCTTCAATAGCCGTCAGCTTCAACAGCTTCAATAACTGTCACCTTCCCCAGCTTCAATAACTGTCAGCTCACCCAACTTCAGTAGCAGTCAGCTTCCCTAGAATCAATAGCAGTCAGCTTCTCGAGCTTAAATAACAGTCAGTTTCCCCAGCTCAAATAACAGTCAGCTTCACCAGCTTCAGTAACAACAGTCAGCGACCCCAGTTTAAAATAACAGTGAACTTCCCCATCTGCAATAGGAGTGATCAACTTTCATTAACGTATCTTTGAGTGGTTGAGCGATGATTGATTACTGAATGTTGTTCTGTTTTAACGACATTGGAAGACCTCGCCTCGTCTTGTGTTACAAGCGTAGTTCATAAGCTCCTTCTGCCTTGGATCACGTGAGGGGGCGGGACTTTTTTTTATATATATATTTTTTTTTTTCTCTCTCTCTCTCTCTCTCTCTCTCTCTCTCTCTCTCTCTCTCTCTCTCTCAACAGGATTTCAAATAATTAAAGCAGCGTTCAATCTACATTAAAAAAGCAACTTTCCTTCTCTCTCTCTCTCTCTCTCTCTCTCTCTCTCTCTCTCAACAGGATTTCAAATAATTAAAGCAGCGTTTAATCTACATTAAAAAAGCAACTTTCCTTCTCTCTCTCTCTCTCTCTCTCTCTCTCTCACTCTCTCTCAACACGATTTCAAATAATTAAAGCAGCGTTCAATCTACATTAAAAAAGCAACTTTCCTTCTCTCTCTCTCTCTCTCTCTCTCTCTCTCTCTCTCAACAGGATTTCAAATAATTAAAGCAGCGTTCAATCTACATTAAAAAAGCAACTTTCCTTCTCTCTCTCTCTCTCTCTCTCTCTCTCTCTCTCTCAACAGGATTTCAAATAATTAAAGCAGCGTTCAATCTACATTAAAAAAGCAACTTTCCTTCTCTCTCTCTCTCTCTCTCTCTCTCTCTCTCTCTCAACAGGATTTCAAATAATTACAGCAGCGTTCAATCTACATTAAAAAAGCAACTTTCCGCTCTCTCTCTCTCTCTCTCTCTCTCTCTCTCTACAGGACTTCAAATAAATACAGCAACATTCAATCTACATTTAACGAAGCAACTTTCTCCTCTCTCTCTCTCTCTCTCTCTCTCTCTCTCTCTCTCTCTCTTTTAGGAGCCACAAGAAGGGTAATTTTTTTTTTAGCTCAAGCTTATTATCTTTCAGGTCGATCAGGCTCTCTCTCTCTCTCTCTCTCTCTCTCTCTCTCTCTCTCTTCTCTCTCTCTCTCTCTCTCTCTCTTTCAGGAGCCACAAGAGTGTTATTTTCTATTCAATGTGGGTAGCATACTTATAAGTTGGGAGAACACTTTGAGATTATGTTGGTGAGTTTCTTTTCAAAGAAAATGCTTTAAAGATTAGAGTCAATACTGTCCAAAAAGGCAATTGGTTGTATGTATATAGAGTCAGCAATATACGAACTATCCTCATGTATACTTTGTGCAGTATCCAAAAGAGAGAAAGGAATGAATATGATTATTATGAAGCCATATAAAAAGATAGCAGAATGTATGAGATGATGAATAAATTAGGATTTTTATTAAAGAGAGAATGGATACATCTTACTATACTAAAGAATAAAATGCTTTACTAAAGAAGAATCTGCCCTTGAAATTGGTCACTTAGATGATTACCTATAAACAGTATTATTATTATTATTATTAGCTAAGCTACAATCCTAAAGGGAAAAGCAAGATGTTATAAGCCCAAGGGCTCCAACAGGGAAGAATAGCCTATTAAAGAAAGGAAATAAATAAACGATATAAGAAGTAATGAACAATTAGAATAAAATATTTTAAAACCAATAACATTAAAACAGATTATTATTATTATTATTATTATTATTAAATGCTAAGCTACAACCCTTGTTAGAAAAGCAGGAGGCTATAAGCCCAGAGGCCCCAACAGGGAAAATAGCCCGGCGAGGAAAGGAAACAAGGAAAATTAAAATATTTTACGAATAGTAATATTAAAATAAATATTTCCTATATAAACTATAAAAACTTTAACAAAATAAGAGGAAGAGAAACTAGAAAGAACATTGTGCCCGAGTGTACCCTCAAGCAAGAGAACTCTAACCCAAGACAATGGAAGACCATGGTACAGAGGCTATGGTACTACCCAAGACTAGAGAACAATGATTTGATTTTGGAGTGTCCGTTTCCTAGAAGAGCTGCTTACAATAGCTGAAGAGTCTCTTCTACCCTTACCAAGAGGAAAGTGGCCACTGAACAATTACAGTGCAGTAGTTAACCCCTTGGTTGAAGAAAAACTGTTTGGCAATCTCAGTGTTGTCAGGTGTATGAGGACAGAGCAGAATCTATAAAGAATAGACCAGACTATTTGGTAACTGTGTAGGCAAAGGGAAAGAACTGTAACCAGAGAGAAGGGTCCTAAGTAGTACTGTCTGGCCAGTCAAAGGACTCTATAACTCTTTAGCGGTAGTATCTCAACGGGCGGCTGTTGCCCTGGCCAACAGTCATATATAAACTATAAAAAGACTTAAGTCAACCAGTTCAACATAAAAAAAAAAAAAAAAAAAACATTTGCTGCAAGTTTGAACTTTCTAAGGTTTACTGATTCCAACTATCCGATTAGGAAGATTATTCCACAACTTGGTTACAGATGGAATAATACTTCTAGAATACTGTGTAGTATTGAGTCTCATGATGGAGAAGGTCTGACTATTAGAATTAAGGAGAGTACTATTGGTCTAGCTGCTCTTCCCCCTGCATTTTACGTTTCGTATTTTTCCCTTGGAACTCCTCTTCCTTAGTTTTCTAACTTATTTAACTTTCCTATGATCTGTTTTTATATCTAATCTAAATGAAAATTATTCCTACTAGTCCTTTGAGTCTAGTAATGACACTAATTGGTTTCATGAGACTACTACTACTACTGTTGCTTCTGCTACCACTAATACTATTATTATTATTACTTGCTAAGTTACAACCCTAGTTGGAAAAGCAGGATGCTATAAGCCCAGGGGCCCCAACAGGTAAAGTAGGTCAGTGAGGAAAGGAAAAAAGGAAAAATAAAATATTTTAAGAATAGCAACAACATTAAAATAAATATTTCCTATATAAACTATAAAAACTTTAACAAAACAAGAAAGAGAGAAATTAGATAGGATAGCATGCCCGAGTGTACCCTAAAGCAAGAGAACTCTAACCCAAGACAATGGAAGACCATGGTACAGAGGCTATGGCACCACCCAAGACTAGAGAACACTGGTTTGATTATGGAGTGTCCTTCTCCTAGAAGAGCTGCTTACTATAGCTAAAGTCTCTCTTCTACTACTGCTATTACTACTACTAGTAGTAGTAGAAGAGGAATAAGAATGAATAGAAAGGATATGCCATGTGGCAGAAAAAGTTAGTGTTCACTAGCAACAGCAATAACAACAACTGAGAAGATAGAATATGCAATTCTAGCTAGGGGAAAATTTAGTCCAATTTTACGAAGCCTCAAATTATAGCCAAAGGAGATGTTCGTAGTCTGTTATAATGAGAGAAAGTCTATTCCATGTGATTACGGAAGATAAGGCAGCCTGTGTGATTGTTAAGCAGAGCCAACTCGCCATGTGTAACTAGAAAATGTATAGGCCTATGCCACTGAATAGAGAAACAATAGGTTCGGTAATATTAGTTACAAGAGGATAGGCCATGTGATACTAAGTAAAGACATGTGATACAAAAAAGGAGGGGGGGGGGTGTTAAATTATGCGACCCAGAGAATGGGTAGGATATGTAATACTAAGTTGAGAAAACTCTGCCATGTGATACTAAGCAGAGATGTGATACCCCGGAGAGAAGATAGGCTGGTGAAATCCTTCTTTGATAAAAAATAGGCTACAACGAAAGAAGATTGATCGTTCGAGGCATTCAAAACAACAAGAAATAATATAAACTATCGATATATCATGTAAAGGATACTAAGAAAAAAACGGTTGGCCAGTTTTGAATGCAGACCCCGCTAGCACCCTACTGTAGACTCGTTGAAGGGGGTCTGGGTTATTGGATCCAACCAGAGATCATAAAATTTTTATTAGTATTCTCTGAATGTATTTGACCTCTCATTTATTGTCAGGAATGGGTTGAGTCTGATGCCGATCTGATACTACCACTGATGCTATCTTCCTGCTTATTATTTACTCAGGTCATGGCTGTAGAGGGAGGGTTTTAACTTCTAAGAGGTATTTATAGAGCCAGTCCATTTGTTTCTTTTTTCCTCTATGGCAACTCGAGTGGGTGTTTTTTTTTTCTGGTTTGTAATTAGATTATTATCGTTTTTTCAGGAGACGTGAATGCTTGTAGTAACTTTGTATTTGGGTTATTTTGTGAAGTCATATCCTTATTAAATATAAAAGATATGTGGTGATTCCCACCAAAATCATCCTTCCATGATGGTGATAATGGTGATGATATTGAAGTTAACCCTTTTACCACCAGGCTATTTGGAAATTTCCAACCCTTAACCCCCAGGGGGTTATTTTTTTCCCAGCACATTTTGCAGTACATTTATTTTTCAAATTGCTTTAATAGCCTTAATTTTTGTCATAGAAAGGTCAGGTTGGTCTCATTCTCTTGGAAAATGCCTGAATTTTCTCATAAAATTATCAAAAATATGAAAAAAAAAAAAAATTATAGCATTTTTTAGCAAGGATGTACCGGTACGTCCATGAGGGTAAAGAGATGGCTTTTGTGAAACGTACCAGTACGTCCTTTGGGGGTAAAAGGGTTAATAACATTTTAGATAAGACAAAAATTTCCACGGGTTTATTTCTTTGTTGAAGGAATGGAGTGTTTGATAATTATCTAAACCAATAAGATACAATTCATCTTCAAGTGTGGGTTTATATTTGTCGTTATAAGCGGTGGAAGCTGAACTGGACAGTCACGATTAATTATTATTATTATTATTATTATTATTATTATTATTATTGTTTTTATTATTATTATTATTATTATTATTTTTATTATTATTATTATTATTATTATTTTTATTATTATTATTATTATTACTATTATTATTATTATTATTATTACTATTATTATTATTATTATTATTATTATCATTATTATTATTACTATTATTATTATTATTATTATCATTATTATTATTATTATTTTTATTATTATTATCATTATTATTATTATTATTATTATTATTATTTTTATTATTATTATTATTATTGTCATTATTATTATTATTACTATTATTATTATTATTATTATTATCATTATTATTATTATTATTTTTATTATTATTAACATTATTATTATTATTATTATTATTATTTTTATTATTATTATTATTATTATTATTATTATTATTGTTATTATTATTATCATTATTATTAAAACTGTTTGAATTTAGAATATGCAAAAGATTTTAAAGAAGAATGTTTTTATATCTTCAAAACCTTATGAAAGATAAGAGGGAGTGCAAGTTCTTTAACCCTTTTACCCCCAAAGGACGTACTGGTACGTTTCAAAAAAGCCATCCCTTTACCCCCATGGACGTACCGGTACGTCCTTGCTAAAAAATGCTATAAAATTTTTTTTTTTTTTTCATATTTTTGATAATTTTTTGAGAAAATTCAGGCATTTTCCAAGAGAATGAGACCAACCTGACCTTTCTATGACAAAAATTAAGGCTATTAAAGCAATTTGAAAAAAAAATATACTGCAAAATGTGCTGGGAAAAAAATAACCCCCTGGGGGTTAAGGGTTGGAAATTTCCAAATAGCCTGGTGGTAAAAGGTTTAAAGTTGCAACGATATGTATTAACTCAAGTCTCACTTCATAGTTTATACATGACAGATCCATTTTAACGTTGTTACTGATCTTGAGATATTTTTATAGTAATTATTCACTACTTCTCTTGTAGTTTATTTATTTCCTTATTTCCTTTCGTCACTTGGCCTAATTTTGCTATTGGAGCCTTTAGGTTTATAGCATCCTGCTTTTACAACTAGGGTTGTAGCTTAGCTAATAAAATAATAATAATAATAATAATAATAATAATAAAAACTGTGAATGGGAATCGGGATATTATCAAGAATTAAATTACTGAACTGTAACTTGTATATATACAGTATATATATACATATATATACATACATACATATATATATATATATATATAATAGCTAATAAAATAATAATAATAATAATAATAATAATAATAATAATAACTGCAAGCTTTCTTCCCCATCCCTTCCAGCTGCATCCCGGAACGGAGTGGCCTCCCTGGCCTAGCACCTGGTTTAAGGACCAAAATTTAATGACTATCAAGAGGATATATCTTTAATAATATACTGAAGGAAAAGACATATATTGAGACGTCCAAATTATTGACCACATTTATTATTATTATTATTATTATTATTATTATTATTATTATTAGAAAGCTGAATGTAAAGTCAACATTATTAGTCCATCGTATTCGTTAGTGTTCTATATTGAACATCTTTTCTTAATATTTAAAAGGGTATATATATCTTCTATTAACGTGCTTTTTCTCATTTTTTTGTTTGGGGTAAGTACGGTTGCCTTCTTTTTGAAGGACTTAACTTTGGCTTTGGGGTAGACCTTAGTTCCAATCGGCTGCCCTGCCTGACATCGCTTAGAGCCTTAGACCCCAGTAGCGTATGTTCGTGTGTGGTACCGGGTGTGTGTGTATATATATACAGTATATATATATATATATACAGTATATATATGTGTGTGTGTGTTTGTGTGTGTTTATACTTTGAACAACAAAACTCCTCATTATCATGTAATGTCGATTCCCATCCCAGTCACACTGCGCTACTCACCTGTATCTTATACCCAGTCTTCTATATCTGATTCAAGAACTATTTATCACCGTCTAGCCAGTACTTCTTCATAAAAGAATCTATTTGTGTCCCTTTCATCCAGTCTATCTTACTCTATTCTCACAGCTTGACCAAACCACCACTAAACACAGCGATGCCCCTTGATTTGTATACTAACGAACGAACGTCTTTTACTCTTTCATTCGTGCTCATTATCCATACTTTACATCCTTGGGAGGTAGCCTACTGGAAACGTCCCTGCCGGGCTATGTGCTCGACAGGGGTTCGAGACCCGCTTTAGCTCTATAGTTACTTGTAGTGTCTACACCCTCACATTCCTGGTGAGCTAAGCAAGAAGGGATTAGGGGAGCTAAAAGGAGTGGGGGATTTAGGAAGCCTATGGGTCTACCTGCTGTGTCATGAGCATCACAAGCCATTGCCTGGGTCCTCCCTGGTCCTAGCTTCGGTGGAGAGTGCTTGGGCGCTGATCATAAGTATATATGATTAGTCTCTAGGGCATTGTCTTACTACGGCATGGTCACTGTCTCTTTTTCTACCATTCATGGGCTACCTTTAAACCTTGTAACATGCAATTTGTCTTCAAAATCCTTTTGAACGTTTCAACTTAATGCAGAGCCCACCTTCCTTCCTTTGCTTCACACTTTTCACCGTTACATTCCCTCATAAATAGTTTCGTATGAATAAAGCACACTACTCTTCATCGTTAATATTAACACTAATTGCTTAAGAAGTCTCGGTGTGGTCCTGCTTACTTGACCTGACTTCATAACAAACAGGTGTTCCCGTCATTAGCATAATGTCACCTTAACATTTTAACATTTGTGTATTTACTCCTTGCAAATTCTTTCTATTACGTCGGCCATCTATATGCAAAGTCCCCTTTTTTCAATAATGTTATTGAATTCTCAGTAATTGCAAATACTTGTAGCATGTTATACATGCCTCCTGTCGTGAATGAAATTCTTGGTCCTTCTCTCTCTCTCTCTCTCTCTCTCTCTCTCTCTCTCTCTCTCTCTCTCGTTGTTTATTGGGAATGCGGAGGGAGGGAGGAAGAGATAGAGTTAGAAGGAGGGGGTTGGAGTAAGAGGGACTAAGAGGGAGCAGAGGGTCACTTAGTCCAAATGTCTCTGGCAGCGTAATCACCCAATCGTCATGTCCTTAATATTCCGAGGTGTGAGGTGGTGGACATAAATGCTACTTTTATTGCCGCTCATAATACTCTTGGAACTGCTACTGGTCTTTACCAGGGGTCAGTTCACTCCTAAATTTCTTGCGGGCTTTCCCTTGTCTCGGTCAGAGGGGGGAAGGAAGAGAGATGGAGGGGGAGGGGGGGATAGGAGGTAGCATGTTGTTGTTACACCTGCAACTATTGCATGTAAGGGTACGTTGCTATTATTAGATTTTATTTTTCGTCTCCAGAATTTCTTATTTTTTTTTTCTTTTCGTTTGTTTGTACGTTTCCTCTTGTTGGTGGCCGTACTTCCACTTGCCGATTACTTTCCATTTATTTCATAGCAGGTGACGAAACAATATCCTCAGTGCCTGTGGACCTCTGAACTTAGCAGGATTGCTTGTTCTTCCTGTATCTCCAAGTATTCTAACACAAGATTCATTTTATTCCTCGCCATTGAAAGGCTTTCATTACCGTTGAAGTTTTGACAGAATCAGAAGCTTTCTCATAGTCTATAAATGCCATACACTTTGGTTTGTCACTGAGCATGAAATGTTCTTGTGAATGTATCTCTGACAATATCTGCGTCTTCGTCAATTAACAAGCACTCGTAAGCATGGTTATCTCTTGGCTTGAGCACCCTCGTAAAAAAGATTATTGTGTTGCTTCGAGGATAATCGTGTGTGCAGTATACACCCACATTCATTTAGTAACGTCACATATATTCGCTTGCAGTCACAGAGTTCCTTGTATGTTCAGTGTCAAGCACATAAATATGGTGTTCAGGTATGTACATCTGTTTGTACATTTTCACGAATGTTTTTGCATTTGTATGGACTTCCATATGTGCGGTATGTGTATGCGATGCAAATTCATATCCTTTTAGACGGTATGGACTTTCATAGCATTTTCCTAAAAGGGGCTAGCTCTGAAAAGGTCACCATAGCGGTTCTTGTACAGCTCTCCCTTTTTACTCCTTTATTTTTTTTTTTTTTTTTTTTTTTTTCTTCATCATTGTATCACCTTTCAGGTCTCTCTCTCTCTCTCTCTCTCTCTCTCTCTCTCTCTCTCTCTCTCATTTCCTTGCCCCCATTCACCTTGAGGTCAACGCACCCTAATAGGGATCATCTCATAAGAGCCTGTATGCTCCCAATCTCTAAACTTGTCTGAACCACTTCAGTATTTATCCATATTGTTACTTTTCACTTAACCTATTTACTCTTGAAACCTTTTCAACTTTGGATTTTAGTTTGATTTTAGATTTTTATGACAAAACATCCTCCTTTCAGATTTGTGTTATGTGCCTGTTACTACTAAAATGCTACGTCTTGTACCTTACCTTCTAAATATTCGTGATACATGATTTGTAGCAACCAATAGAACATTTCATTTTCATTTGTAGAACATTATTTTTTCTTTTCGGTTGTTGTTTGATGTGGGTTGAATTATTATTTTTTTCTTCTTTTTTAATGAAGGTTGCTGATTTGCAGTTCCTTGTGATGATATTGAAATCTGGCTAGAAACTTATAATAATCTATTGTAATTTTAAAAGGATATACTTGTCTAGTTTGATGTATAACGTCAGAAGATCATCTCCATACCTTCATATAGAAATATATGAAAAAGATATTCACCATTATCTTTTGAGTTATGGTGAAAATAGAAAGAATTTCTTGTTTTATGAATGCCAAAACATTGATGGAAGTTTCAGGTTTTTTTTATAGCATATATGGGTCTTAGGTTACCTTTTTCTCCTATGGAATTAATGTGCCCTTCTTGTGTAAAGTCCCAAAACATATGTTATAGGAAAATATCTCCCTTGTTTTATTAGGGAACATAGATGGAAGGAAAGTGATAGAGAACATATAAATTTGTGATGGAGAGGTGTCCTTTTAAGATTACAGGAAACACGGAGGTACTTTTCTTGCTATTAAATTCCACAGAAATTAAGTGTTCTTCCAGTTTCAAGTGCCAGGGAACTGTAACTAAACTAAAGTGACTTTCAAGAGAATTTAAACAATTCTTCTTCGTTCAAGGGCTTAACTACTGCGGTGTAATTGTTCAGTGGCCACTTTCCTCTTGGTAAGGGTAGAAGAGACTCTTTAATCTATGGTAAGCAGCTCTTCTAGGAGGACACTCCAAAATCAAATCATTGTTCTCTAGTCTTGGGTAGTACCATAGCCTCTGTACCATGGTCTTTCACTGTCTTGGGGTAGAATTGTCTTGCTTGAGGGTACACTCGGGCACACTATACTGTCTTATTTCTCTTCCTCTTGTTAAAAGTTATTATAATTTATATATGAAATGTTTATTTTAATGCTGTTACTGTTCTTAAAATATTTTATTTTAATTGTTAATTACTTTTCTTGTAGTTTCCTTATTTCCTTTCCTCACTGGCCTATTTTTCCCTGTTGTAGCCCTCGGGCTTATAACCTCCTGCTTTCCCAACTAGGGTTGTAGCTTAGTAAGTAAATAATAATAATAATAATAATAATAATAATAATAATAATAATAATAATAATAATAATAATAATAATAATAATAAATGGAAGCGGCTTTGCTTCAGTTGAAAGATATGAAATGTTATATTATGAAAGTTAAGTGTTTATTATTATTATTATTATTATTATTATTATTATTATTATTATTATTATTATTATTATTATTATTATTATTATTATTTCTAGCCAAGGAGGAACCTTAATTGAAAAATCAAAATACTACAAACTAAGGGGCATCAATAGCAAAAAGAAACGAATGAAAGAGTAATACATACAAAAAGTAATGAAAAGATATGTATACTACGACACATGATAATACTAAATAGATAAGTAACAGTTAAATGAATGTCAGCCTGCTTAAACCACAAAAAAAGAAAAAAAAAAAAAAAACATTCCACAGTCTGGTCATAGTCGGAATAAAACTTCCAGAAAACTATCTCTGGAGTAGCACAAAACAGTCTCTGCTATAATCTGAGAAGATCTGAATACAACAGATTGACAGAGTTACGAAGAAAACAAATCCAATTGAAGAAAGGACCACAGATAAGGAATCTAACTGATTGCAAGTTTTAAATTGAGAGTCAGCTGCTGAAGACGAGACAGGAGAACAATATTCAAAAGCTCGCAAAGTAAAAGTATGAAAAAATGTCCTCAGGATAGACAGGTCTCCAAAAATATTGAAAGATTTCTCCACTATATAATTCTTTTTTTTTTTTTTTTTTAGTTGAAGAAGAGACAAACCGGTTGTGTTTCTCAAAAGGAAATTGGTAATCAAGAATCAGAACTGGCTTATTTTTGTTTTCTTCCAGCGGATGAGAAAGAAGTGATGCGTCTATTTTGTTCTTGAACATGAGTAAGTAGTTAAAATTGAAGTGAAGTTAACTTTTTGTGTACACTTGAAGTGTATTCGAAGTGTCTCTTATTTCCCATCCTCATCCGCACAGAACGTAGAAGGAAGTGCTTGTGTTGGCCTATGTGGTAATGTTCGAGTCCCTCTCAAACTCGTCAGTTTGTTTGGTCGCTGCAAACTATCCATCCGTGTGAGCTAAGGATATGGAGTTTGGGGGAGCCTTTAGGTCTATCTTCTGAGTCATCAGCAGCCATTGCTTGGCCCTCATTGGTCCTAGCTTGGATGGAGAGGGTGCTTCGGCGCTGATCATTTGTATGTATGGTCAGTCTCTAGGGCATTGCCCTTGCTTGTGTTGGCCTATGTGGTAATGTCCCTGACTGGTGAACGCCAAACTGGTGTTCGAGTCCCTCTCAAACTCGTGAGTTTGTTTGGTCGCTGCAAACTATCCATCCGTGTGAGCTAAGGATATGGAGTTTGGGGGAGCCTTTAGGTCTATCTTCTGAGTCATCAGCAGCCATTGCTTGGCCCTCCTTGGTCCTAGCTTGGATGAAGAGGGTGCTTGGGCGCTGATCATATGTGTATATGGTCAGTCTCTAGGGCATTGCCCTTGCGCGATAGGGTAATGTCACTGTCCCTCGTCTCTGCCATTCATGAGCGGTCTTTATTTTTATCCACATAACGTAGATGGAAATGACGTGAACTTCCAAAGGTGAAATTTTCATAATTACCAAATAATATACAGGGTGTCTCAAAAAAATGTACTCACTCTTAGAATTATGAGAAAACCTTTATTTATGGACATAGAGCGAAATGAAATAGCATCGAATACATGAGACAAATGTGTTTGAAGAATCATGTTTGCGAATGTTCAAATTGATGACCATTATTGTCCAGACAACGCTGATAACGCGCACCAAGGGATTCGCAAACGTCGCGAAACATGTCAAAGAGTGAGTACATTTTTTTGAGACACCCTGTAGATGAAGTTCTTCGCAGTTTTGCTGCTATTTTACTTTTGAAGTCAATGGAGAGTCCAATATGTTTTTGAAGTTCAAAGAATATTTCCTTAAGGCAAGGGCCTTACTTTTTATTTCAAGCAATTAACATAAGCGAGACGAAAGTGAAGATTTTATTTTTGAATGCAATAGATCGTTGATTCAACTGAAATCCATTTCTCGATTTTGATATCTCAAGGAAAAGAAAATTGCAGGAAAGAAGTCTCAATTTTGATTTTGAATACTAATTATCCTAATTATTATTATTATCATCATTACTAGCCAAGCTACAACCTACCAGGAAAAGCAAGATGCTATAAGGCCAAGGGCTCCAACAGAGAAAAATAGCCCAGTGAGGAAAGGAAACAAGGAAATAAATGATATAGGAAGTAATGAAAAATTAAAATAAAATATTTTAAGTTAATCGTCATTCTTAAGGCTTATGAAACTAAAGAACACGAATAAATGTGTCATGACTTTCCTGAATTTATGGAATTATATTATTATTATTACTTGCTAAGCTTCAACCCTATTCGGAAAAGCAGGATGCTATAAGCCCATTGGCCCCAACATGGAAAACAGCCTAGTAAGGAAAGGAAACCAGGAAAAATAAAATATTTTAAGAACAGTAACATGAAAATAAATATTTCCTATATAAACTATAAAAAACTTTTAACAAATCAAGAGGAAGATAAATCATATAGAAGAAGTGTGCCCGAGTATACCTATAAGCAAGAGGAAAATTCAATATTAAGTCACAGAGGTTCTTGATATCGAAATTACTCCACACTGGGACTAACATTGTGGCCTGATTGGTAACGTCTCTGTCTGGTGTTTGCCAGACGGGGGTTCGAGTGAGTGCCATTAGTGTCTGCAACCTTACCATCTTTGTTTACTAAGGTTGGGGTGTTTGGGGGAGCCTATAGGTCTATCTGCTGAGTCATCAGCAGCCACTGCCTGGCCCTCCCTGGTTCTAGCTTGGGTGGAGAGGCGGCTTAGGCGCTGATCATATGATATATGGTCAGTCTCTAAGACATTGTCCTTCTTGATAGGGCAATGTCACTGTCCCTTGCCTCTGCCATTCATGAGCGACCTTTGAAAAAAAAAAAAAAAAAAAAAAAAAAGAGTAAGTGTCTCTACTCGGGCCTGGATTCGAACCTATAGGTCCATCTCAGAAACAAAACGGAACTTGACAGCAAACTTATGCACCTGCAGGTTATCAACTGTTGATTTCGACTGGACGGCACATATTCATGTCGACCTCATGTATTTCTTCTGTCGAATTCAGGTTTTTGTGGTATTTTTCCTTTCTGAATCAGTTATTTTTTCTATCAAATTTAGGTTCTTGTGAAAAACGAGTATCTTTTCTATTGAATTCAGCTATTTTTCCTATCTAAATCAGTTATTTTTTTCTGTCGAACTCATGTATTTCTTCTGTCGAATTCAGGTTCTTGTGGAAATCAGGTGTCTTTTCTGTCGAATTCAGGTATTTTTCCTGTTTATTCTAGTTAACTTTTCTGTCGAATTTAGATATTAACCTGTCATAATCAGATATCTTTTTATGTCGAACTCGTTTATTTCTTCTGTCGAATTCGTGTATCTTTTCTGTTTAATTTAGGTATTTTTCCTGTCGAAATCAGTTATATTTTTCTGTCGAATTCAGGGATTTTTCCTGTCGAAATCAGTTATCTTTTCTGTCGAATTCAGGTATTTTTCCTGTCGAAATCAGTTATCATTCTTGTCAAAATCAGGTATTTTTCCCATCGAAATCAGTTATCCTTTCAGTCGAAATCAGGTATTTTTCCTGTTGAAATCAGGTATCTTCTCAGTGGAAATCAGGTATTTTTTCCTGTCGAAATCAAGTATTTTTTTCTGTGGAAATCAGGTATTTTTCCTATCAAAATCAGGTATATTTTCAGCTGAAATCAAGCATTTTTACTAGGAATCGAAATCAGTCCATGCACCCCGAATTTTCTTATAAACATTTCCTTCAATTCAACTGCTTTTTTTTTTTTCTTTTCCTTTTTTTACCGGTTGGACGGACCTGGTACTTAAGATGTCGTTTGTGAGGGTGGGGGGTGGGGGGGGGGGGGGGGAGTTCCAAGAGCGTGGTGGTGGTGCCTCAACTCCAGCAGCAAATACGTCTCATTCAAGTACCGTTCATGCTTTTGTTACTCCCAAACCGGAATTGGAGGCTCTTTTTTTTTTTTTATGCGAAGAGTAAGACAACCTTTGTAGAGGTCGCTTGCGAAGGCTTACTGGAGCCTGGAAGTTATTCTTTCCCCAGGCTTTAAACTTTTAAGGTAATAACCTTAGTTTAAGGTAGTTTGCGTGGTTTCAAGGTAACTTTTAAGGTACTTACCTTAGATTCAGGTAATTTGCATGGTTTCAAGGTAATTTATAAGGTAATGATATTTGTAAGGTGATTATGGTTTATTAGGATCAAATTCAAGGAAGTTACAAAAGGTTTATTAGCATCAAATTCAAGGAAGTTAAAACAGTTTTAAGGCAATCAAGAGTTAAAAGAAACAGCATCTAAGGCAATAGCTACATGCTAAAGTCTAAAGATGAAGTTACGCGTTTAGCATTTTGATTGACATTATATTAATCATAGAATCTTTTTAGACGTTAGTCATCTAAGAATTTAGTTCATATACTAGATAGATGTGGACGTGCATGGCCCCTGCGCACTAGGGTATGA
>NC_090763.1:62756487-62758987 GCF_036898095.1 Palaemon carinicauda
ATCGAAAAAAGACATATACTGGCCTTGCCAACAATTTTTATAGTTCCTGTTTTTTTAATTTTAAACTAAATACTATATACACACTTGTTTATAGGGCGCTGCGTTATTCCTCAAGCTGGTCACTCTTTCATAAGGAGATTTTATTTTTAGTTAATTTTTTCAAGCAAAACTCTTACCCTGAAAGTATGGTTCATAAGGTTATAAACAAGCTCCTTTTACGACATTTCTCCACTACAATACCATCGTATAATGTCAAAAAGAAAAATATTTTCGCTACAATTCCTTACTTATCTGACAACAAGTTTTCCATCAAACTTAAGAAAATAATAGAAAAAGAGTTCGGCTGCCTCAACATCAAACTAATCCCAATCAATCCACTCAAAATTAATGTATTTTTTGGCTACAAAGACAAACTGCAGACCTTCATGAGGTCCAACATAATTTATAAATTCAAGTGCCCGGGATGTCCCGGTATCTATGTTGGATCTTGCCGAAGGTTGTTGCAGGTGAGATACTGTAGCCATATGGGATACAGCTTTAGAACTGGTCAGAGACTTGGTAACCCAGAATTTTCGAATATAAGGAATCATGCCGCCATGTGCAAAATACAAGTAAACAAAAAACACTTTAAAATTATTGGTGGGACAAAACAAAGCGAATTTCTAACTACCCTTGAGTCATTATATATCAAACGGCTTGTTCCTTCTTTAAACTCTAATATCTCTGCCTCTCCTCTTTTCTTAGCATAACTGAAGTCGTAGGTGGGTAACAATTTTTACTTATTCGTTCTTCACCTTTTCCTATGGATGGTCTGGTGAGCACTGGTTCTCTTTTGTTTTACTGTTTTAGTTTTTTTACGATTTTCCGTTATAAAATCAATAATGTTTTAATACTCTTTTACTATTTTGTTTTAAATTATTGTACAAATTTTAAGAATTTTATATTATCTTTTACAGATTGATAATGAACATTGCAATGTTCGAAACGTCTCTAAATAAAATATGGCCTTTTAACTGATGTTTTTTGGACCCTGCTGCACACCAAATATTATATCTTCACCTGTAATTCCTATATATATATATATATATATATATATATATATATATATTAAGATTTTAGGTTATTAATCTATTCTGAAGAAGTGTTTTAATTCTTTCATTCTACCTTGTTTTGAATATTGTTCTCCTGTCTGGTGTTCAGCTGCTGATTCTTATATGGATTTGTTGGACAGAAACTTACGGTCTATTAAATTTCTTATTCCTGATCTAGATATTAATCTCTGGCACCGTCGTTCAATTAGTGCATTATGCATGTTGCATAAGATTTTTCAAGCTCTGACCATCCTTTACATTCAGATCTCCCTGGACAATTCTATCCTGTTCGTAATACTAGGCAGGCAGTTAATTCTAATAGCCAGGCCTTCTCCATCATGAGGCTCAATACTGAACAGTATTCTAGAAGTTTTATTCCAGCTGTTACCAAGTTGTGGAATGATCTTCCGAATCGGGTAGTTGAATCAGTAGAACTTCAAAATTTCAAAGTTGAAGCAAATATTTTAATGTTGACCAGGCTGACATAAGTCTTTTTATAGTTTATATATGACATATCTGTTTTTGACGTTGATAATAGTTTATATAGGACATATCTGTTTTGACGTTGTTACTGTTTTAGAATGATTTATTGTTTAACTTGTTCTCATCATTTATTTATTTCTTATTTCTTTGCCTCACTGCGCTATTTTTCTCTATTGGAGCCGTTGGGCTTATTGTATCTTGCTTTTCCAACTAGGGTTGTAGCTTTGCTAGTAGTAGTAATAATAATAATATATATATATGTATATATATATATATGTATATATATATATATATATATATATATATATATATATATATATATATATATATATAATTAGCTAGGCTACAACCCTACATAGAAAAGTAAGATGCTATAAGCCCAAGGGCTCCAATATGGAAAATTAACCCATTGAGGGAAGAAAATAAGGAAATAAATTAACGAAATCAGAAAAAATTAACGACAAAATATTTTCAAAACAGCAACAATATTAAAACACATGTAAACTATTAGGAAGACTTATGTCAGGGTTTACTACATAAAAACATTTGCTGCAACTTTGAACTTTTAAAGTTCTACCGATTCAACTACATGATCAGGAAAATCATTCCACACATTGGTCACAACTCGAATTTAACTTCTAGAATACTGTGTAGTATTGAGCCTCATGATAGAGAAGGCCTGACTATTAGAATTATATATATATATATTATATATATATATATATATATGGATGTATATATACAGTATATATATATATATATATATATATATATATATATATATATATATATATATACATATATATTTATATATATGTATGTGTTTATATGTCTTGGTATTAACTGTAAACTGCATTCTCTCTATTCTGTTACAACGATCATTTTTTCTTTCGCTTAATCTCATCTAAGAAAAAATAATAATACTT
>NC_090763.1:62765721-62783221 GCF_036898095.1 Palaemon carinicauda
TTATTATTATTATTATATTATTAGGTAAGCTACAACCTTAGTTGGAAAAGCAGTTGCTATAAGCCCATGGTCTCCAAGAGGGAAAAATAGCCCAGTGAGGAAAGGGCCATAAATAGATAAACAAACTACAAGAGAAATAATTAACTATCAAACCAAAACATTATGATAACAGTAACAGCATTAAAACACATCTTTCATATAATAACCATGAAAGAAAGACTTGAACAGCATGTCAGCCTGTTCAACATTAAAACATTCGCTGCAAGTGTGAACTTTTGAAGTTCCTGATTAAGAAGGCCATTCCACAACTTGCCTGAAGAGTTTGTTACACACGAAGGAAGAGATAGACTGATAATATAAGCGTAGTGTCCTTCCTTATACCCTATCCGGAGAGAAATTGTGTTCACATTTCTTCTACCTGGTTTTACATTATAAGTTTCTAGTTTGTGATAAAACTCTCTCTCTCTCTCTCTCTCTCTCTCTCTCTCTCTCTCTCTCTCTCTCTCTCTCTCTCTCTCTCTCAGATAACGGCATGAATTATTAAGTATCTAACATCTACTCTCTCTCTCTCTCTCCTCTCTCCCTCTCTCTCTCTCTCTCTCTCTCTCTCTCTCTCTTTGATAACGGTATGAATTATTAAGTCTCTCTCTCTCTCTCTCTCTCTCTCCTCTCTCTCTCTCTCTCTCTCTCTCTCTCCTGCCTGCTTGCCTGCCTGTGGAGGGTAATTCCTGAAAATGATAAAAATCTTATTTGAATAAGGTATTGTGTTCAACTTTCTTCGTTGGCCGTTGACCCTTGAAGGTTGCTGTACCGGTATTGAACTTCACGTGCTTATTTATCTTCCTTTTATATTTTTATTTTTATTTACTCTTTAAACTCACTCATAATCTCTTTTTTTTCTTATTCTGTTTCTTTGCCATTTCCTTTCCTTTATTAAATCGATATACATTATTTCCCCAGGATGAAGTCCTTTTGTGTATATTTGTTGGAACTTGTTTTATTTCTTTAGGTAATTTTTTTTTTTTTTTTTTTTTTTTTTTAAATGCTAGTGTCCTTGATGGCCTTTATTGGTGTAATCACTGTGTAGGCATATGGGGTGTAACCACATTACCCGGTTGCATAAGAACTTTAAATTTTTTTTTTTTTTTTTTTTTTTTTTTTTTTTAGTTGAGTTGGGCGCTAGCAAGTAGGTTCAGTCCCTGGTGTAAAGATTTATCGCTATCATGTTGGATTCGTTTATATCTATTTTCAAAATGAATAGATTTCTAAACAAATATATGGAAAGATGAAGGTAACCATATTTTATAAGCTTGAGATATCAGCGCCTCCTTAAATTTTTTTTTTTTCTAATATTATTTTCCTTTACAGTTTTTTTTCATGTTAGTAATACAGAGCGGGGAGATGACTGACACTACGAGATTATGCTTAAGAGAGTGGTGGAAAGGATTATATTTTTGAGCTCGTAAATAGTATTATTATTATTATTATTATTATTATTATTATTATTATTATTATTATTATTATTGTTATTTTATCATTATTATTAATATTGTTATTTTATCATTATTATTATTATTGTTATTAATATTATTATTGTTATTATTATCATTATTATTATTATTACTATTATTGTTATTACTGTATTATTATTGTTATTATTATTATTATTATTATTATTATTATTATTATTATTATTATTAGCTAAACTACAACCTTAGTTGAAAAAAAAGAATGCCCAAGGGCTCCCCAAGGGAAAATGGCCCAGTGATGAAATGAAACAAGGAAACAAAGCTGAGAATAGTGTGACTGGGTGTACCCTCAAGCAAGAGAACTCTAACCCAAGACAGTGGAAGACCATAGTACAGACTACAGAGGCTGTGACACCACTAACATCGTGTATTAAAGATGACCTTTTTTCAAGATGCTTCCTCTCAAATATAACACAATTTAAAGGCTGCTCATGATTGGCTAAGGCAAGGGACAGCGATATTGCTCTATCAAACAGGACAATGCCCTAGAGACTTATGATACTTTTCTGATTGGGGATAGTAATGGGAAACAACAGAAACTATTGAAAGTTTGGAAATATTTGAAAGATAAGAAATTGATAGTTAATGCGAACAAGAGTTGGAACAAGGAAGGTTGAAAAAAAAGGAAGAATAGAGAGCTAATTCCGACAGGTATTTTAGGATTAAATATAACATAAGATGGTAGAGAGAAAGATGAACTAGGCCACAGAATGGGAAAGCAAAAATAGTAGCTCTGTGTGACTTAAAGGACTATGAAAACTAAGGTTTGGGACACTATAAGATCCTTTTTGGCCTGAACCTCCTCTATGGAAGTGAAGTGTGAATGTTGGATAGGAATGAAATAATATTATTAAAGCGGAAGTGATAAATTGCTTGCGTTGCATATAGAAATATAGAAAAGTGATAAAAAAGCATGGGGTTTGAAGATAGTCTGAACGTGTGGAAAGAATGAAGAATGATTGACTTAAGTAGTGAAAAATTCAATTCAAGATGAACGTATGAGAGACAGCGAATGACTTGCATATCTAAAAGAAAGAGGGTATGAAAGATAAAAGTGATTTACTTAGTTTGTGCAAGAGGTTTGACGTGGTATTGGTGAACCGTCTGGTGTTTAAGAGGTATAGATTAGTTTTCTCTGATCAGGGTCAATTCCCTGCTGTACCATCATAATCTCTCTCTCTCTCTCTCTCTCTCTCTCTCTCCTCTCTCTCTCTCCTCCTCTCTCTCTCTCTCTAAATACTGATTGAGCCTTAGGTATTGGAACAGGATTAGTCATTGAAACTTGGAATGGATAATTTCTGTAACAATAGAATCCTCAACAGTGTTTCCGGTGATAATGATATTGTTTACTGAGTTGTGACTAGTAAAGATAAGGCCATTGATCTGTCAATATTTTTATTTCTATTGCCATAGTCTCAAGTGACTATTGGCATTAATATCACATAAAGTAATTAACGTTTTTTCCAAAATATGTAACTTTTCATTCCGCTTTAATTTGATTGACATTCTTTTTTTTTTTTTTTTTTTTTTTTTTTTTTTTTTTTTTTTTTTTTTGTGGGGGATCAGGATAAGTATTTATTTATTTGTTAATTTATTTGTTTCATATTTGCCTGATTTTGACATTTCCACTCTTCAGTATTTAAAAATGGTACTTCATAATTAAACGTTAATTTACAAATATATTATTATTTGTACTGATGGTGATATTTTCATCAACTAGATTAATACTGTACACATAATTATGATTTTCTTATTCCTTATAAAATTATTATTATTATTATTATTATTGTTGTTGTTGTTGTTGTTGTTGTTGTTGTTGTTGTTGTTGTTGTTGTTGTTGTTGTTGTTGTTGTTATTATTATTGTGTGGGACAGAATTATGGGATTTTCTTTTTTCAATAACAACTATGGCAACTCCTATACCTACCCTTGTATGGCACACTGTAGACGTTATCAACAATTATTTATATCGTCTCTTTGGCTCCAGCTGTATTGCTTTTTTTTTTTTTTTTTCTTTTTTTTTCAAATTTTGCCGTTTGGCTTCTTCAACTTTCCCTTAAGTCTGATTTTACTACTTCATATAAGATAAAATATCTTGGTCTCTTAACGTCAGTTTATCATTGTTAAATTATATTACGATTTCATTTAAAATTTATGATCCCTTCAACCTAATAGTAAAAACTCCTTAATTAGTAATGGCATCAGCTATGCTTTATTAATATTTTTATAATGATTATTGTTATAACTAGTGTACGAGATCCGGCTTAAATGACGGCTAAATATTTAGATAGATATGCATACCTCTTGGGGGTATCCTCTCTCACTAGGATATGACTACTCGTTTCCAAGTAGGTAATGAAAATAGGAAACCAGTTTTATTATTATTATTATTATTATTATTATTACCTCCGCCAGGAGGGTATGTTTTCGGTTCGGTTTGTTTGTTTGTTTGTTTGTTTGTTTCTCTGTTTGTCTGTCTGTCTGTGGACAACGTAGAGGCCACATTTCTACACGGAATCACTTCAAACTTGGCCAAGTAGTTCCCCAATGTGTATGGAAGAACTGATTAAATTTTGGTCCAAGGTCACCCCAAGGTCAAGGTCACAGGGGTCACTGGTGTCACTATGACATAAGTGGCCATATCAAGAGACAGAAATAAAGCACTGACTTTTGCATAAGCCAACAGGGAAGTCCTAGTCCAGGCGCAACCCATGGGTGATGTTCAAATTTATAAAGGTCAAAGGTCAAGGTCATATTGGTGCATTATATCAATGTCATATTAAGTATCAGTGGCAAATGAACAAAGATCACTTGAAGGTCAAAAGTCAAGCAGGTCACTTGAAGGTCAAGGTCACGTGAAGGTCAAGGTCACGTGAAGGTCAAGGTCACCTGAAGGTCAAGGTCACGTGAAGGTCAAGTACATTTGAAGATCAAGGTCACTTGAAGCCAAGGTCATGTGAAGGTCAAGGTCACGTGAAGGTCAAGGTCACTTGAAGGTCACGTGAAGGTCAAGGTCATGTGAAGGTCGAAGTCACATCAATTCATGATTCTAGGACATATGGCGCTCTAGGTCACCTTGGCGGAGGTATGTCCTCTACGAGGACCATGTCCGCGTTCAGGACTTGCTCACTTGTTATTATTATTATTATTGTTGTTGTTGTTGTTGTTGTTATTTTTATTATTCTTATTATTTATTAATATTACTACTACTTCTACTACTACTACTACTACTAACTTACTACTACTACCAGCCTACTACTACTACTACTACTACTACTACTACTACTACTACTACTAAGAATCGCTTAATTATAGACGTACTGAAGATTGCTGAATATATAAGGATAGAGGATTAAACCAGAGAATCTGCTGTGCCCTCAAATTTACCATTTGTCCACATTGTAACTAAATATAATATGACAGGTTGACGAAAGCCATCATAGATGAAAGTTAGCCACCAAACTAATAGTACGTATAGTCCATTTCTTTTAGCGATGCATATTTGCACCGACTCGCGGCGGTGCCCTTTTAGCTCGGAAAAGTTTCCTGATCGCTGATTGGTTAGAATTATCTTGTCCAATCAATCAGCGATCCGGAAACTTTTCCGAGCTAAAAGGGCACCACTGCAAGTCGGTGCAAATATGCATCGCTAAAAGAAATGGACTATAGTTCTGTTTGATAGTTGGCAAAACGGACCCTCCTATATGACATACACTTAGGAAATTAGTGAAATGGTTTGTCAGAGAAGTGGAATTGTTCGTATGAAGGTATTATTATTATTATTATTATTATTATTATTATTATTATTATTATTATTATTATTATTACTTGCTAAGCTAATGAATCAGTTTCATGCCGCTTGATATTCTAAATAGTTTTAAATGAGGCGCTTATGTCAAGTTTGTCAATATATATATATATATATATATATATATATATATATATATATATTATATATATATATATATATATTATATATGTATATATATATATATATATATATATATATATATATATATATATATATATATATATATATATATATATAAATCAATACATGTGAGTGTGTGTGTAGGGAGAGAGAGAGAGAGAGATATTAAGTTTGCACACATATATACATATATACATACACATGCACGCTCGCGCGCTCACACACACGCATATTGTGGTGTGTGTATATATATATATATATATATATATATATATATATATATATATATATGTGTGTGTGTGTGTGTGATATATATATGTTTGTGTATGTGACTATATGTAATTATATATGTATACAAACGTCTTTTATTCATACAGTGGTGTATCCAGAAACGTTACTTTTCTCATTCGTGGCCATTATTTTGATAGGTTTGTACCCTTGCTCTTATCAAATCTGGATGCAACCCTTAACAGTCAACTAAGTACCAGGTACAAAAATAAGAAAATTAAGACCATGGTGAGACGTTAATGAGATTTTTTGGTTGTTGTAGTAACTGGTAAGAAGGTTTTAATTCCTGGAACCTGAATTGCATGAGAAATCCGCATTGAAACTCTCTCTCTCTCTCTCTCTCTCTCTCTCTCTCTCTCTCTCTCTCTCTCCTCTCTCTCTCTCTCTCTCTCTCCAGCCAAGTTTACCTCTGTATGTCTTAGGAAATAAGAATGAATTGGTACTTTGTTCAGATTCTTACAAAATAGAATGACCTACTTGGGCCATGGTTCATATTTTATCAACAATACTATATATATATATATATATATATATATATATATATATATATATATATATATATATATATATATATGTATATATACATATATATATATATATATATATATATATACATACATATATATATATATATATATATATATATATATATATATATATATATATAATATATATATATATATATAGATATATGTGTGTGTGTGTGTGGACTGGCTTGGAAAGACGATAATCAAGCGCTAGTGGAAGGACATGTCTGAGGCCTTTGTTCTGGAGTGGATTAGTAATGACTTGATTTATATATATATATTATATATATATATATATATATATATATATATATATATATATATATATATATATATATATATATATATTGCATATATATACATACACATATATATGTATATATATAATACATATTTTACATATATACATGTGTATATATATATATATATATATATATATATATATATATATATATATATATATATATATATATATATATATATATGTATATATATGTCTGTGTGTATGCTTACATATACACACAGGTATATATATTATATTTATATATATATATATATATATATATATATATATATATATATATATATGTGTGTGTGTGTGTGTGTGTGTGTGTGTGTGTGTGTGTTTTATTTATGTTATGATTAATAATAGATTTATAGAAAGATAATGTATTTATGTTTCTTATAAATTAAAACCTCTGCATAATTCCCTTCTAATGCCCTTATCACAGTACCTGTGGTTGAGGTACTTTCTTCCTTATTCTCAAAATAGGGATTTCATGATGGTACTGTCATTTTTACCAAATGTTTTATTTTTATCATAGTGATATTTTTTTATGCTTGGGATATGGGACAGGACAAAGAGTAACGAGGAAGCATTATTTAGGCGAAACAATCAGATTACAAAGAACAAAACATTAGATTCCCCATCATGATCAGTACTGACATCATCATCATCATCTACACTGACATCATTATCATCATCACCACTGACGTTATCATTGCTACCGACATCATCATCACCACAGACATTATCATTACTACCGATATTATCATCATCATCACCACCGACATCATCATCATCACAAGCGACATCATTATCATCATCATCATCACCACCGACATCATCATTATCACAACTAACATCATCATCAATAACATCACCACCACCAACATCATCATCAATAACATCACCACCACCAACATCATCATCTTCACCACTGCCACCTATATCATCACCATCATCACCGCCACCGACATCATCATCATCACTACCATCATCATCACCGCTGACATCATCATCATCATCATCACCGACATCCTCATCATCATCATTACTGACATCTTCCTTACCACCGACATAATCACCATCATCATCAGCATCATCATCACCATTACCATCATCATCATCACCACCGACATCATCATCATCATCATCATCACTGACATCATCCTCACCACCGACATCATCTTCATCACAACCACCGCCACCACCACTGACATAATCATCATCACCATCATCATCACCATTACCACCATCATCATCACCACCGACATCACCATCATCATCATCATCATCACAACCACCATCATCATTACCACAGACATCATCATCATCATCACAACCGACATTATCATCATCATTACCACCGACATCATCATCACCATCATCATCATCATCATCACAACCACCATCATCATTACCACAGACATCATCATCATCACCACCATCATCCTCTCCACCGACATCATCATCATCATTACCACCGACATCATCATCATCATCATCATCACTGACATCATCATCATCATCATCACAACCACCATCATCATCACCACCGACATCACCATCTTCATCATCACCACCGACATCATCCTCACCACCGACATCATCATCATCATCATCACTATCATCATCATTATCATCACAACCGACATCATTATCAACCGACATCATCATCATCATCATCACAGACATTATCATCATCATCATCACCATCATCCTGACCACCGTCATCATCATCATCACCACCATCATCATCACCACCATCATCATCACCATAGACATCATCATTATCACTAGCATCATCCTCACCTCTGACATCATCATCATCATCACAATTATTATCATCACAAACGCCATCATCATTATCATCATCATCACTGTCATCATCATTATCATCAATATCACCGACATCATCACCATCACCACCGACATCATCATTACCATCGGCATTATCACCTGCACCACCGACATCATCATCACCCCCGACATCATCATCATCCTCATTATCACTGACATCATCATCACCACCGATATCATCATCATCTCTGACATCACCATCACCACCAACATCATCATTACCAACGACATTATCACCTGCACCACCGACATCATCATCACTGACATCATCATCACCACCGATATCATCATCATCACTGACATCATTATCACCCCCGACATCATCATCATCATCACTGACATCATCATCACCACCGATATCATCATCAGCATTGACATCATCATCACTACCGATATCATCATCAGCACTGACATCATCATCATCGCTGACATTATCATCACCACCGACATTATCATCATCATCATCGCTGACATCATCATCACCACCGACATCATCATCATCATGAGCAAAGAAGGGGTTATCGAAACAGCTTCATCCGCCATAGCGGCGCCGAGACCTGCATGCAGACCAGTCCGCGGTTACGCCCACGGTACAGCAGCAAGAGTCAGAGCAGCAGCAGAAACAGCAGCAACAACAGCAGCAGCCACAGCAGTAGTATTCCCCTACAGTATGCCCACAATCCCCTATGGCCTCCCAATCCCCCTCCCTCTCCCACAACCTAAACCCAATCCTCCACAAACTATCTCCTGCAAGACATAGGCCACTCACTCCCACCACAATCCAAGACAACTCTCTCTCTCTCTCTCTCTCTCTCTCTCTCTCTCTCTCTCTCTCTCTCTCTCTCTCTCTCTCTCTCATGTAATTCTTGAAGTATTTTATTTTAGTTGATCATTACTTTTCCTATAGCTTATTTTTATTCTTGTTCCCTTTCTTTACTGGGCTATTTTTTATTTTTGAACCGCTTGGGCTTAAAGCAACCTGATAATAATAATAATAATAATAATAATAATAATAATAATAATAATAATAATAATAATAACAATAACACTCTATATTAGTGGCTAGACCTTCACGAAATATTAGTTTTTTCATCTGCCATCTTCTTTGCGTCTTCGCTCGAAATTGATGATAAAGAAGAAAACCAAGGAGGTGCCGATGGAAAGGCGAATCCTTCCGCCCAACAATTGAACTGATCTGTTTTTGAGACGAAGGACAGTTGCTGTTTCAGGTCGCGTGGAGAGCAACAGCTGATGACGATTTCATCACACTGAAGATGCACCAAGTGATCCGGATGAGTCTAGCTATGGCTGGTAAAGACAGCAATGTTATGGCCGTTGGAATTTGTAATACTGAATTAACGAACGGTGCCATGACAAAGCGACATAGATGTTTTTTCTATGGCTGGTAAAAGGATTTGTTTTATTTTTATATTACAAAATCGACAGCAAAATGCAGCTGTTTCTAGCCCATTGTAGGGCAAAGGCCTCTGACGTTATTATTATTATTATTATTATTATTATTATTATTATTATTATTATTATTATTATTATTATTATTATAAGCTAAGATTTAGACATATTCTACATCTCGCCATTCTATGGATTAAATTGTAATTTGTTATAGAATAGGTTAATTGTAGATTGTTAGAGGTTTCAGTCTATTATAGTCGTTGCAAAGATTCCGGGCGAAATAAGCCACACCATCTGATGACGTCATAGCCAATCATGTTGTCTCACACGCTAGCATTGGTCACAATACATCCGCTTATAAATTTCAAACTATACTAACTTATAATCACTTTTTAGGGGATGTGTTGTGATGTGTTGTGACCGCTTTTAACGCGGGAGGCCACATGATTGGCTGTGAGGTCATTAAGGTTGTGGCTTATTTCGCCTGGAATCTCTGCTGCGACTATAGCTCCTCATAAGAGATAGTCCAACAGGTGTCTGAAAGGAGACACAACCGTAGTAGTGCTTGGAAAGCTAAAAGGAATCGATTTTCCAAGAGGCCATTGAACCTTGGCATTCAAGTCAATGGGAACGTTCGCCAGATTAGTGATGATAGAGAAGAGAATGATTTCGGGTTAAACCAAATAATTCTTATAACTTTCGCTTTCATTCCAAAGTGGTACCGGTCAGAACACTTACTTGTAGAGATTTTTTTTTTCTTTTTATTAAAAAGTTAATTACATCTTTTTTTTATAATCAATATTTACAGTATGACTATATTCAATAGCATTTTTCTATAAATATAACCCATCTAATTTAACAATTAACAAAATTACACATCTTGATTTTGGTTAATTACTCAAAAACAATAATTTATATACTTTTTTGTGAACATTCTATTCATTCTTTATAGATATTTTTCAAAAGCCACCGATTATGTTGAAATTTACACTTAAGAAAGGCATCTGTTTCCTCTTTCATATATCGTTTCTTCTTACTGACCCAAACAGCATAAATAACCAACAATCAATACAGTGGCGCTATTATAATCCTTTTTCGTCCTATATCTGTAACTGAACATTAATGTATTTAAAATAATAGTAATAATAATAATACGAAAGCGCTTAAGAAAAACTTATTCGAATAGATTCATCGCACACAATGATACGTCTGTCAATTATTTTGATTACCGTTAATGATTAACCCTTGATATAATTGATACAAATTAATTGAAATTATATTATAATAAATATATATATATATATATATATATATATATATATACATACTGTATATATATTTGATGAATTGATGCACAATTATGGTCGTATACCTATTTAAAGTAATAATTGCCATTTTAGACCTTCCTTGAAATGATGGAGGATTCTTTTAAGTAGAAGGAAACCCTTTGATTGAATACAGTTCTATATTTTATCATTCAAGCACTAATAAAAATTACTTCATACCCTGATGGATAAGTCCATGCTACTGCATGTTCCAAGACTTAATAAATTTCCATTGAAATTGCGTTTGTTTCTTTCCGATATCGGAGGATTTTATTTCAAGATTGTCTTCTGAGTATAAAAAGTCCAGCGTTTTTTCATTTTTAGAATCTTCATGGCCAAAACCATGTGAACTGTTACCCAGAAGTTCACATCCGTCGTTCCGTTAACATGTTACTTTTTTATTTCGAAAATTGTGTTTCCAAATGACACCAAACTTGGCAAAGGTTATCCTTACCAGAATAAGAATAGCTAAAAGGTATAAAAAAAACATAATTCAATCACATATATTCTGAAATCAGGGTTCCTTTTGCTATCAAGTTTTTTTTATAATCCGACAGATTATTGTTTAAAATTCCAGGGCTATTACGTGTTTTTTTTTTTTATTATTATTATTATTATTTTCTTTACTATGTTGCGTACCCCCAGTTTTTTTGTTTTTTTTTTTTCTTTTGGGGGGGGGGGCGCTTTTAAGTGGTTTTTTTTTATTTCTTTACTATGTTGCGGACCCCTAGGTGGTGTTTTTTTTTTTTTTTTTTTTTTTTTTTTTGACCACCGCAAAACCTTCACAACGCAGAGATAAGCTTACCAAGAACTACAAGCAGAATAAGGAAGGTTTCTCCCAAAAAGTTGATGTTATACGCTCTTGACCTTATCTCCCATCTTGGGATAGCAAACTCGACGCCAACTTCCAGCTCCGAAAAATCTGGGATAAAGACATCGTATAGTGTTATAAGGTCAAGATAGGATGTTATGGTTTTATATTTTTTTTTAAGAACTGAAGGAGTTTTCTAGAGAGAGAGAGAGAGAGAGAGAGAGAGAGAGAGAGAGAGAGAGCACAATAAATCTTTTACACAATTTCCCAAGTTCTTAGGTAAAAATAATGCTCATTATTTACCGTCCCTGTTTGCACAATGCTCTCTGTCGAAGAGCATTAGAGTTCGACGGGAAATGAACAAAAATCTTTTTGGATTTATGTGCATGACCTTTTGACTTTCAGAGTCCAAGAAATATTTCTTCAAGATTAAAAGCCGTCTCTCTCTCTCTCTCTCTCTCTCTCTCTCTCTCTATATATATATATATATATATATACAGTATATATATATATATATATATATATTTGTGTGTGTGTGTATATAAATATTGTTATTGATAGGTCAAATATTTTTAATGCAATTTGGACTGACTATAGCATACTAGCAACATTGTGACTCTCTCTCTCTCTCTCTCTCTCTCTCTCTCTCTCTCATGTATATATATAATATATATATATATATATATATATATATATGTATATATATATGCATATATATATTGATACGTCAAAGATTTTCATTGTAATCCAAAGAACTTGATCCTTATTCGTGTTGCCAGTTCCGTCGGCTCATTTTCTCTTCAACACAATCTCAACCTTTAACCGTATCTATCTTTTATTATGATAATGACTTCATTTCTTATTTATATTCTGGTGGCTTATTGAAAACGTCCCAGCTGGGCGTTCGCCGTAGTGTCTGCAACCTCACCATCCTTATGAGCTAAGGATGGTGGAGTGGTTTGTTTGTGGGAGCTTATTGTCTACTTGGTGAGACATCAGCAGCCATTACGTATCCCCCCCTGGTCATAGCTTGGGTGGAGAGCGGGCTGGTCGCTGAGGGCTTTTGGAGGATCCTATAGATCTACCTGCTGAGTCATCAGCAGCCATTGCCTGGCCCTCACAGGCCCAGCTTGACGGAGATGGTGTTTGGGCGCTGATCATAATACCACTACAGAGATATTGGGTCCTTTGACCGGCCAAACAGTACTACATTGGATCCCTCTCTCTGGGTAAGGCTCATTTTGTCTTTGCCTAAGCATACACTGAATAATTGGATCCCTCTCTCTGAATAAGGCTCATTTTGTCTTTGCCTAAGCATACACTGAATAGTCTTTGATCCCTCTCTCTGAATAAGGCTCATTTTGTCTTTGCCTAAGCATACACTGAATAGTCTTTGATCCCTCTCTCTGAATAAGGCTCATTTTGTCTTTGCCTAAACATACACTGAATAGTCTGGCCTATTCTATCCACATTTTCCTCTGTCCACAAACATCTAACACTGAGATTACCAAACAATTCTTCTTCTCAAGGGGTTAACATCTGCCCTGCAATTGTTCAGTGGCTACTTTGCTCTTGGTAAGGGTAGAAGCTACTCTTTAGTTATGGTAAGTAGCTCTACTTGGAGGAGGAGACTCCAAAATCGAACCATTGTTCTCTAATCTTAGGTAGTGCCATAACCTCTGTACTATGGCGTTTCACTGTCTAGGATTAGAGTTCTCTTGCTTGAGGGTGCACTCTGGCACGCTATTCTATCTTATTTCTCTTCTTGTCTTTTTTTAAGTTTTTATTGTTTATGTATGAAGGATCGAATTTAATGCTGTTACTGTTCTTAGAATGTGTTATTCTGATCGTTTATTACTTCTGAAATTTATTTATATACTTGTCTCCTTTCCTCACTGGGCTATTTTTTCCCTGTTCGAGCCCTTGGTCTTATAGCATCTTGGTTTCGCAACTAGGATTATAGCTTACCTTGTAACAATAATAATAATAATAATAATGATGATCTATGGTCAGTCTGTAGAGCATTGTCCCATTACTTTAGGCATTGTCAATGTCCCTTGCCCCTGCCATCCATGAGTGACCTTTAAAACCATTAAAAACATTTACGCGTGCGCGCGCACGCACTCACACAGGAAACGGCAGCAGGCGCACAGCGGAAGACTAATTAATTGAAACTAGCGTTGATAAAAAGGTTGGGCTAAAAAGCAGTTTTCCGTTAGAGTGACATATTTAGTTGCCTGTTACGTAAGCACATCTCTATTCAAGTTGTCATACCTCAAGGCTCTCTCTCTCTCTCTCTCTCTCTCTCTCTCTCTCTCTCAAAGCATAAGACTATACGGTAATTTTTCTATATATTTTTGTTAACTTCCAATCTAGTAACATTCTCTCTCTCTCTCTCTCTCTCTCTCTCTCTCTCTCTCAAAGCGTAAGATTGTACGGTAATTTTTCTCTATCGTTAACTTCCAATTTAGTAACATTCTCTCTCTCTCTCTCTCTCTCTCTCTCTCTCTCTAAGGCGTAAGATTGTACGGTAATTTTTCTCTATATTTTCGTTAACTTCCATTCTAGTAACATTCTCTCTCTCTCTCTCTCTCTCTCTCTCTCTCTCTCTCTCTCTATCAAAGCGTAAGATTGTACGGTAATTTTTCTCTATATTTTCGTTAATTTCCAATCTAGTAACATTCTCTCTCTCTCTCTCTCTCTCTCTCTCTCTCTCTCTCTCAAAGCATCAGATCGTACGGTAATTTTTCTCTATATTTTCGTTAACTTCCAATCTAGTAACATTCTCTCTCTCTCTCTCTCTCTCTCTCTCTCTCTCTCTCAAAACATAAAATTGTACTTGTATCTTTTCCATAATTTTGTTAATTTCCATAATTTTGTTAACTTTTAATCTACTAACGTCAACTGTGGAGAGAGAGAGAGAGAGAGAGAGAGAGAGAGAGAGAGAGAGCAGGATCCAAGCCTTGTCAAGGTCAATGGCCGGCCATCTACATGCAGCCTTCTTCTGCTTCTTATCGTTCTTATTCCTGGGTTATTTTCTTATTTTATTTATTGGAATTTTTTTTTTTTTTTGTAATACCAAGGACATGAATTCTTAATGAGAAATAATGTTAGACCCTAAAATGATCGAATTTTTTTTTTTATGTTGCCATTCCTATATCGAGTTTATTATCAAGTCACTTCGATTTCTTATTTCGTGTATTTGCTGTACATATTTGCAAGAGCTTTATGTCATAAAACCTTCAATTCGTGTCTGTTTATAAAAATCTCAGTATTTTTTTTTTTTTGCATGACTAAACACATACACATGCACTCATATGCATGTGAATATATGCATATATGTAGGCTATTATTATTATTATTATTATTATTATTATTATTATTATTATTATTGTTGTTGTTGTTGTTGCTGTTTTTATTATTATTGTTGTTGTTGTTGTTGCTGTTTTTATTATTATTGTTGTTGTTGTTGTTGTTGTTGTTACAAGCTAAGCTACAACCCAACTTGGAAAAGCAGGATGCTGTTGTTATGCCCAGGGCTCCCAACTGGGAGAAATAAGGAAATAAATAAATTATAACAGACAAAAGTAATGAATAAATAAAGTAAAATATTTTATAAATATATCAATATGCATTTAAATATATGTATATATATATATATATATATATGTATATATATATATATATATAGAGAGAGAGAGAGAGAGAGAGAGAGAGAGAGAATATATGCTACATATATATATATATATATATATATATTTATATATATATATATATATATATATGAAATGGGTTTTAGTTTACTTGTGTACATTTTTTGTAAATTTGTTTTTGTGTATATAGAGGTTCAATGACTCGTTCAAGTTTAATCTGTGTCTCCTCTTTCTTCTTCTCCGGCTAAGTTTAAAGGAGCGTCACAGATGTGTTTGTGTGTGTGTGTGTGTGTGTGTGTGTGACCTTCCCTTTAGTATTGGGTAAACATTGACTGGAGAGTAGACACGCATTAAGGTTCCTGCTTTCATCTCTCTCTCTCTCTCTCTCTCTCTCTCTCTCTCACACACACACACACACACACAAACGTGTATACACAGTATATATATATATATATATATACATACATACATACATATATATATATATATATATGTGTGTGTGTGTGTGTGTGTATGTATGTGTGTGTGAAAGTATGACACAAGCATATATATATATGTATATATATATATGTATATATATATATATATATATAGAGAGAGAGAGAGAGAGAGAGAGAGAGAGAGAGAGATATTTGTATGAAAGTATGTATTTCTTTATTTATGATGATTTGGAAATATGATTCCTCAATACCAATTATATTGTTAGATTTCATGAAGTACGTATAGTATGTTAGAGTTGCTTTTAAACTTTAACATTATGAAAGGATTCTCATGTTAGGCAATGTTTGTAACCTTTCATGAAAATATCTGTCTGTTTGTAAAGATTGTCTTGCCTTATGCAAGACACGGGCTCTTGCGTTGTCAAGCCGTAAGTGAATGTAGTCGTAATTTACTTTACTTTGAAAGAGGGAGTTCATGAAACGAGCGAACATATGTTCATTTCCTAATTTCGGTTTAAGATTCTTTCTCAAGTTTCATTAATTTCCCTATCTCTTCATGTAAGTTATTGTATTAATGGGATAACGTAACTCATGTTGTTATGCAATTGTGTACACAAACTCATTGTAGAAGAACAGTCCCTTAAGTGTTGGGAACATATGTTCATTTCCTAATTTTGGTCTAAGAGTTATATCAAGTTTCATTAATTTCCTTACCGCTTTATTTAAATTGTTTTAATGTGATAACACAATTCAACATGTTGTTATGCAGTTATATACACAAAATCATTGTAGAAGAGCAACACCCTTACATCTGAGGAGAAAGTGTTAGACCAGATTGGCATTGGCTAAAAGCTTTTTATCAACCTTCTCACAAGAGAAGAGTTCCATACTCGTAAACGTTGCCGTTTAGAATGTGCATACGGAAATGAAAGAAAGCGTTCAATGACATTGTAAAAAAAAAAAAAAAAAAAAAAAAACACACACACAGGAAAAAAGGCTTGCTAAAAAAGAAAAAAAAAGTGGTTCTGCAACTAAGAAGCCTCCTGGGTGGTTGCAGCCTACCAATGCCACCCCTTCGTTGTTCATTGACCTTGGGCTCGCAAACGGTTACTCTGCTTGCCTGATGGCTTTATGGGTTTCAGATTCCTCGTTATCAGGTTGGCCACGGAGGTGGAAGGCCTAAGACGTTAGCCAATAAACGAGTTATTGGAAAAAAATTCTAATTCCAATAAACACTTGTATTTTTTTTTTTACATAGATTAGGATATGGAAGGCCTGTGTTAGCTATTGGAAATTAGTTTTTTGTTTTTGTTTTTTTAATAAACACCTGTATTTTTTTTTTTACATAGATTAGGATATGGAAGGCCTGTGTTGGTAGTTATTGGAAATTATTTTTTTATTCCAATAAACACCTGTATTTTTTGTTTTTTTTACATAGATTAGG